>NW_027202584.1:0-199724 GCF_024711535.1 Dipodomys merriami | reverse complement strand
AGAAGACGAAGAAGAAGAAGAAGAAGAAGGAGAAGGAGAAGAAGAAGAAGAAGAAGAAGAAGAAGAAGAAGAAGAAGAAGAAGAAGAAGAAGAAGAAGAAGAAGAAGAAGAAGAAGAAGAAGAAGAAGAAGAAGAAGAAGAAGAAGAAGAAGAAGTAGACGAAGAGGAGGAGGAGGAGGAGGAGGAGGAGGAGGAGGAGGAGGAGGAGGAGGAGGAGGAGGAGGAGGAAGAGGTAGAGAATCAATTTTATCCACATTTTATTTAATGAATATTTATGGCAAAAGCAGGGTCAAGCTTCATTTTGATCTTTACAGTAGTTCCTATTTAGCCTCTGGATATGCATTTCAAGTGGATGCCTGAAATCCATGAAGTACTTTATAGAGTTAACCCTCAGTATCCAGCATTTCCACATCTAGGTGTTCAATCACCTAGAAATTGTAAAATATTCAGGAAAAAAGTGTTCCCAAAACATTCAATATATCAACTATTTACATACTGTTACATAACCTTGATGTATGTAATTTAAAGTGTAGCTTACTTTGTATGACATACTATGCTATTTTCTATATGGGACTGGATCCTATGCTGATTTTAGTTAGTGTACTCAATCAGTTCTGGAAGCAACACTGTAAATACCGAGATGACCATTTTATGCTTTTACCCAAACAAATATAATTTCAATAAAGCTTCAGGTATAACTTAGGTACAGTAAGACAATTATAACAGTAAATAATAAAAATAGAAAAATTGTAACAATATACTGTAAAAAAATGTAATGTGAAATGGATGTGGAAGTGCATACCTGTAATTCCAAAAAACAGATGCCGAGGCAGCAAAATAATCAAAGATATATACAGTGAAACTTTAGCTCCAAAAGAACCCAAAAAAAAAACAAAATAAAGGTATTATGTGAATGTGGTCTCTTTCAAATTATGAGATGTTTTTCCATTAATCTTTTCAGAGCACAGTTGAGCACAGGTAACTTTTTGGGTCTTTGTCCATCCCAGGAAACAAGAAAGACAGAGGGGTATGAGGAAAGGTAAGTGCGGTGATTGCCCATTTTCCATTCTCCCTCAGCCCGGGAGACAATCAGACACAGCGAGGAGCCAAGTCAAGTAGGAAGAAAACTCATTTATTAAAAGAGAGCAGCCCTTTTTAAAGCCAAAAAAAGCGGGTGGCATGGCAGGGGAGGAAGAGGA
Organism: Dipodomys merriami; assembly: GCF_024711535.1. Taxonomy (NCBI): domain Eukaryota; kingdom Metazoa; phylum Chordata; class Mammalia; order Rodentia; family Heteromyidae; genus Dipodomys; species Dipodomys merriami. The sequence continues at coordinate 198,525 of NW_027202584.1, read as the reverse complement.
ACCAATCACTGTCAAGGTCACATCCTATCATGCACCTAAGCTTTCATGGGCTGGTTAAGCACTGAACATAAGGTAAATTGGGCTCTGCTGACTCAAATCCCTCTCTGCACCATCTTTGCTGCCCATGTGCTCTGCAGTAACTAACTACAGAAGGGGAAATTACAGTGAACGGGACTACTGTATAATTGTTTTGTGAAGAGGAAAATGTATATTATTAAAATGTTATTTTCTGAGAAGAAAAACCATGCACAGTTCTTTTGCCTTTTTCTGAAACTCTAAGACATTTCTCCCCTCCCAACTAACAATCTTCCCACCTGGATGCTGGAAAGGACAACACTCCCAAACTAGCTTAGCTGTGCCATCAAGTCTTTCCATGGCAACAATGTTTGATAAGAAATGTATTCATTACCTTTCTCAGGTAATTGTAACCTCTCTGTATGGTATTTTCACAATTAAAAAAAAGCAGAAGTACAAACATGATTTATTTCTGAACAATCAAGCTTCCTGTAGACTGTTTCACTCTTCCTATTTTGCTCCCAGATGCCCAGAAGACCTTGGTTTGAAGACATATTCTGTATTGTCAGGTGTGTGAGATAAATGACTTCCTTAGAAGAAAATGTGAATTTGAAGATTGAAATTGAGAAGGGAAATCAAACTCTTCTATCTTTTTTACTAAGGACCAGAAAACAATGATAATGTGCTTACTTGCTGAGAGTAAGCAATTTTTACCACCTGTGGTAATGAATTTCATTTTGATGCTGTTGTGAAATGTATCTGACATGTGTCCGGAACCCTAATTCTTTATTTTCTGAAAGCACCACCTATTCAGAAATTCTGATTTGTGCTGTGAATATTTATTTCCTGCAAAATGTATTTGCTTGCATATTTTGATTTTGTGAAATCTTGGTTAGTTTGATATTGTTCTCTCATTTAAATTATAAGCAAGTAAAAATCAATTGAACCTGATTAAATGAAGTTCTTTCTGCCCATTTACTCTGGTACAGATTTCTCTGATTTAGGAAATCTACATTTTAAGTCATTCTGGATGCCTAACTAGGTCTGTGTATGTGGATGAGTCAATAAGAATTGCAGACTGTGCCACATTGATTTTGGAGCAAAACCTTATAGCTGGTAACTGGGCAATGATTCAAAAGACAGCTGAGTCTGAAGCCATGAAGCCTCCTGCCTGCGTTCAGCTCCACATCTCTTCTACAACACCCCTCACTTCCCAAGCAGTGGTTTCTTTTGCTATCCAAAAAGGTTTCTGGAGCTTCATCTTACGCTGGCCTCCTAGTATGCCAACATGCAGGGAGTCAAGGCAGATGTGGCAGAGGCATTTTTTTCGTCAGTTGTGGGGCCTGAAGTCTGGGACTGGGCATTTTCCCTCAGCTCTTCAGCTCAAGTCTAAAACCGCTGATTTAAACAGTTGCATATATCAACTAGATTTAACAGACATCTATTGAATATTTCACCCAGCAGCATCAGAACACACGTTTTTCTCTGCAGCACATAGAACATTTTCCAAAATAGACCACATTTATGTCACAAAGCAATCTTGTGCAAATTCAGAAACATTGAAGTTATACCTTGAATTCGCTCACACCACAAGGGAATAAAATTAGAACTCAACACCAAAAACCACCAAAGAAAGTCCGGTAACACATGGAGGCTGAACAACATACTGTTGAATCACCAGTGGGTCAGGGAAGAGATTAGAAAGGAAATTCAAATGTTCATGATATTCAACAATAATGAGCACACAAATTACCAGCTCTTCTTGGACAGAGCAAAGGCAGTACTTAGAGGCGAGTTTATAGCTTTGAGTTCCTAATTGGAGAGATCTAAAACGAACAATTTAATGAGACATCTAAACCTCCTTGAAAAAGAGCAGCAAAATAAACCCTAATCCAGGAGATGGAAATAAATAATTAAAATTAAATCAGAATTAAACAAATTAGGATCGAAGAAAACCATAGAAAGAACCAACAAAAGAGTTTGTTCTTCAACAAAATTAACAAAATTGACAGACCCTTAGCAAATATTATCAGGAAAAGAAGAAAACTCACCCAAATAAATAAACTCAGAGATGAGAATGGAAACATCACCAGAGAAACAACCAAGATTCAGAACTTTATAAGGGAATACTTATCAAAACTATGCTAATAAGATTGAGAGCTTGGCAGAAATGGACCTTTTTATAGCAAATATTGACATGCCAAAACTAAACAAAGATGAGTTAAAACATTTTAAGAGGACCATATCAAACATTGAGATAGAAACAGCAATAAGAGAAGTCCCATCTAAGAAAAGCCCAGGACCAGAAAGATTTGCAGCAGAATTCTACAAGGCCTTTAAAGCAGAGCTCACACCTGTAGCTCTTCAATGAAATTGAAAGAGAAAGTTCACTACTGAACTTATTCTATGAAGACATCATAACCCTTATCCCAAAACCAGTCAGGGACTCATCAAAAAAGAGAACTATAGACCCTTTTCTTTGATGAACATCGTTACTAAATTTTGACCAATCAACTTCAACAATTCATGCAAAAATAATCAAACACCACGATCAAACAGGATTCATTTCAGGGATGCAAAGCTGGGTCAATATATGCAAATCAATTAATAAAATTCATCACATCAACAAGACCAAGGATAACAACCACATGGTTATCTCAATAGATTCAGAAAAGGCATTTGGCAAGATTCAACACCCACTGATAATGAAAACTCTGGAAAAATTAGGAATCCAGGGAACATTCATCAATACAATAAAGGCTGTATATGACAAACCTACAGCCAGCATTATACTTAATGGTGAAAAACTAAAGCCATTTCCTCTTTAATCAGGAACAAGACAAGGATGTCCATTCTCGCCACTCCTCTTCAATCTAGTATTAGAATGCCTATCTACAGCAATAAGACAAGATGCAAACATAAAATTGATCCAAATAGGGAAAGATGATGTAAAACTCTCCCTCTTTGCAGATGGAATGATCTTGTATTTCAAGAATCCCACTGACTCCACTTCCAAATTATTCAAGCTTATTCAAACTTGGGCAAAGTAACGGGGTATAAAGTTAACCCTCAAAAATCAATGGCTTTTCAGTATGCCAACAATGAGAAAAGTGTGGCTGAAATCAGGAAAGCAACTCCATTCATAATAGCTGCACAAAAAATAAAATACCTAGGAATTAACTTAACTAAAGAAGTGAAGGACCTCTATGATGAAAACTTTAAAAACCTGAAAAAGGAAATCAAAACAGAACACACAAAGTGGCAAAAAAAAACCCATGCTCCTGCATTGGAAAGATCAACATCATGAAAATGGCAATACTTCCCAAGGCTATCTACAAATTCAATGCAATACCTATCAATATCCCAAATTCATTCTTCAAGGAATAGAAGAAACAATCCAAAAATTCATATGGAACAATAAAAGACCCAGTATAGAATAAAAGATCATTAACAGAAAGAAAAGGGCTGGAGGAATATCAATACCAAATTTCAAACTCTACTACAACACCATAGTAATCAAAACAACTTGGTAATGGCACAAGAACAGACCTCAGGACCAATGGAATAAAATTGAACCTACAGATATATAGCCATCTTATCTTCGATAAGGAAGGTAAATAATTAGAATGGAAGAAAGACAGCCTCTTCAGTACATGGTGATGGCAAAATTGGTTTATCACTTGTAGAAAACGAAAGCTAGATTCTTATAAATCACCCTGCACAAGAATCAACTCCAAGTGGATGAAAGACCCCGGAGTCAAAGCAGACACTCTGAAAATATTACAGGTGTCCTTGGCACAGGCCATAATTTTCTTAATAGAGACCCAGAAACACAACAAATCAAAGAAAATTTGGACAAATGGGATTGCATGAAATTGCAGAACTTCTGCAAGGCAAAGAACATAGCTAGCAAGATCGATAGAAAGCCCACGGATTGGGAGATGATCTTCAGTAGCCATACAATGGACAAGTGTCTCATATCTAAAATATACCTGGAACTCAAAAAATTAAATCCCCCAAAAACAAATCCTCAGAGAAACAACTGCCCAATAAATAAGTGGGCTAAAGTCTTAAAGGGAAACTTCTCTGAAGAGGAACGAAGGCTGGCCAGTAGACATATGAAGAAATGCTCAACCTCTCTAGCTACAAAAAAAATGCAAGTCAACCCAACATTGAGATACCAAATCAGCCCTGTTAGAATAGCTATAATCAAGAAATCTAATAACAACAGATACTGGAGGAGATGGGGACAGAAGGGAATCTTACTGCATAGTTGGTGGGAGGTTCCTCAAAAAGACTCCAGATAGAGCTTCCCTATTTCCCAGCAATCAAACTTTTGGGCATTTACCCAAATGATCACAAACAAGATCATACTAAAGCTACCAGCACAACTATTTTTCTTGCAACATTATTTACCATAGATAAGTTATGGAACCAATTCAAATGCCCCTCATTAGATGAATGGATCTAGAAAATGTGGTATATATACACAAAATGCAATTCTATGCCTCTATCAGAAAGAATGTAATTGCCCCATTTGTTAGGAAATGGAAAGACTTGGAAAAAATTAAGTGTATTAAGCCAGGGTCAAAAATATAGGTCCCATGGTTTCCCTTATTTGCAATAACTAGTATATTTTTGAGACATGCAGAAAAGGTAAGATAACTTCATGTTAGGTGAAATGAACCCCAAGATAAGTATTGAAATGTTTTTTTTTTCTTTCTTGCAATTGTTTCTAACATATTTATAAGATTATTTCTTGGTTGCTTTGTATGTCCCTCCCCCATGGTATAACCCCTGCTGCCATTTTATTTGATATTGGTATAATTTGTGGAGGGAATGGGCAAAACCAACCTTTAAATAGGGATACGTTGGACCCATTGCAACAATGCGCTATACAAGTCATTATGTCCAATAATGAACTTTACAACTTTTGCCAGGGGCGGGGTGTTGGGGGGTTGGAGAGGGGAGATCGGAAAGGATGAGAAGTGGAAACAGGAAGAGGCAACAATGCTTGATAAGAAATGTAATTGTAACCCCTCTGTACGAGATTTTGCGAAAAAAAATATCTAAAAAACGATTGGCAGAATAATGTCAAAAAGTTTTTGACAGAATAATCATTACTGTATCATCTAGAATCTGGATATGGTTAGTAACTCTAGAGGATTTTCTCATACTTTCAGAATTTCGTAAATATACATAATAAGGCAAATGAGGTGTTTTATACCTATAATCCAAGCTACTCTGAAAATGGAAATGTCGATAGTTACAGTTCAAGGTCAAGCTACAAGAGACCTCCAGCTCAATCAATAAAAGCTGGGTGTGCCAATGTGTGGCTGTCATCCTACCTATGTTGGATATAAAACTAGGAAGTTCACTTTCCAGGTAGCCTAGGAATAAACAAATACAAGATTCTATCTAAAACACTAACAAAGCAAAAATTGCTGGATGTAGCATGGTTCAAGTGGTCAGATGCCTGCCTGGCAAATGCAAGGCTCTGAATTTGAATCCAAGTACTTACCTCAAAAATTTAAAAATAAACAATATGAATTAATTCTCTAAATCACTTCTCAGTGCAATTATCTTATGTATTCTTCAGATAATCTTGTAGTCAAGGCAGAGAATTGATTAAACCTGATCAATATGATAGGTGAAATGAACCCAAAAATAAGTATTGAAATGTTTTTTTTTCTTGCTTGCAATTGTTTCTAACATATTTATAAGATTATTTCTTTGGGCCGGGCGCCGGTGGCTCACGCCTGTAATCCTAGCTACTCAGGAGGCTGAGATCTGAGAATCGCGGTTCAAAGCCAGCCCGGGCAGGAAAGACCATGAGATTCCTATCTCCAATAAACCACTAGAAAACCGGAAGTGGCGCTGTAGCTCAAGTGGTAGAGCACTCGCCTTGAGCTGAAGAGCTGAGGGACAGCGCCCAAGCCCAGAGTTCAAGCCCCATGACCGACAAAAAAAAAAAAAAAAAAAAAAAAGATTATTTCTTTGTACTGGGAATGCCTAGCTTCTTCATGGCTCAAAGGCTGGTGTGCTCATGTGGACCCATTCACCAGTGATGCCTGCTATGCCCCGAGTTCAGATCCCAGCCCTGCCAAATGATTCATCTTGATGTCAGAAGCAAATCGTTGCCCTGTTTTCCTTTCCTGTGCAACTCCTGGGTTTCAGCTAGGATGGAGAATGCATGGGCAACCCTGTGGTCATGGGAATAAGTTGTTATACATATCAGCCGAGTTATACCTGTCATCATATACTCAAGAAAATACACAATACATCCATGAATAGCATACAAAATAAAGACAATAACTACACTTAATATATGATGCAGTCCACACACGGATGTGAATATACATCCCATGTTTCAATGATGCATTGAGGACTATTTTGGCCTCCCTGGGGCTCAATATCAGTTCCTGGGAACAGTCCAGCTCCTTACTGGCTCACAGTCTGCTGTGATCACTTGGACCCAATGGGCAGTTGGGCTTCCTAGGCCTCGAGTTCGAATCCCAGCACTACCCAAAATTCTCCCTGATGTGAGAAGCCATTCATTGCACCTGTTTTCATGTGCTCTGCAAATTCTTGATCTCAGCTAGGATAGAGAAGGTATAGGCAACTCTATATTCATGGGAATAGGTTGTCATCCAGTTCACCACAGTTATATCTGTCAACCTATACTTAAGAAAATACACAATACATCAATGACTGAGACACAAAATAAAGAGAATGACTACACTAAACGCAAGATGTCGCCCACTCATGTTTGGAAATATAGATCCTTTGTTTAATTATGAATTTATGACTATATTAGCCCCCACCAGGACTCCATCACAGTTCCCAGGAATGGCCTACCTCCTTAGTGGTTCACAAGCTGGTGTGCTCACCATGACCCATTCACCAGTTGGGCCTGCTAGGCCTTGAGTTCAAATTCCAGCACTGCCAAAAGATTCATTCTAATGTGAAAAGCCTAGGGTTGCTCATGTTTTCCTGTTCTGTGAATGTCCTGAGTCTCATTGAGGATGGAAAATGCTATATAAGCAAGTCAATAGCCATGGGAATAGGTTGTCATCCATGTAAGCACAGTTATATCTGTCACCATATTCAATAAAATGCACAATACATCCATGAATAAGATAAATAAAAAATGAATAAAAAGTGTAACTACACTGAATGCAAGATGCATACCACACCTGTAGGTTAAGAGAGATCCTATGTTTAAAAAAGGTGGGCTTGCTATTTTGTCCTGTGCTGGGGCTTCAAATCAGGCCCTAAACCAGGCCTGACATTCTAGTCTTCAAAGATGGTGAGCTTGCCCTTCCCCCTCAGTGCAACAGAGCTATCCAAACCTGAATTCAAATCCCAGTGCTCACAAAAGATTCATCCTGATGTCAGAAGCCAGTTGTTGCACATGTTTTCCTCTCCTGTGAAAGTCCTGAGTCTCATCCAAGAATAGGAATTCATAAGCAACCCCATAACCATAGGAACAGGTTGTCATCCATGTCAGCAAAGTTATACCTGTCACCATATTTAGTAAAATACAGAATAGCTCCATGAAATAGAGACAAAATAAGAAGTTCACCGAACACAAGATGCTGTACAAACATGTATGTCAATATAGATCGTATGTTTAAATTATGAATTCATGACTATAGTGGACCACCCTGGCAATCAATATCAGATCCTGGGAATGGCCTAGCTCATTAGTTGCTCACAGGTTAGTGTGTTCACCTTGACTTATTGGCCAATTGGTCCTACTAGGACCTGAGTTAAGATCCCAGCACTACCAACAAGTGTATCGTGGAGTAAGAAGCCAAGTGTGAAACTTATTTTCCTTTTCTCTGAATATCCTGGGTAATCCTGAGAATCCTGGCATGATGGAGAACATTTCTATAAATCTAGATGCTCTGTGATAGGATGTCATCAATGTAATAAATTTAAGGTGTTTCATCCTAGTACAATCAATGGTAAATAAATGAATAAAACAAAAAATACAAGAACAACCACACCAAACATGTATGGACTGAACATCTATAAGTAAGTATAACTCCTATCTTTACAATGTATATAAATAATATGTTTCCAGGGCTAGGGCTTGAATACAGGACTAGTGAACAGGCCTAACTTTCCTATCTTCAAATACGGTGATCTTCTCCTTCATCCACATTGCTGCAGATTTACTCAGATCCTGAGTTCAAATCCAAAGCCTGGAAGAATAAACAGTGTGAATTGCAAGCCAGGGAGCTAATTTTTTTTATTTTACTTTTCTCAATACGGCGCTTGAAGTCAGGTCATGGCAACTCTGCCTCAGCTTTGATCACCCTAGGCTGGGTTGCAGCCACTAGATCTACAGCTCCTCCTAGAATCCTAGACCCTCAGGCATTGCAAGGAAAGCAATGCACAGAAAAAATATGGACATTTTATGTTTTCTTCATTGCATGGTGACCCTCATGGGTCTGAATTACACTGTTGCAAAGGGTACTTCATCTTGCATTGCTGAAGGCTGCCAGACTATCAGGGATGCCATAGGCCCACGTGGCAACATAGGCTCTGATTTCGAATCCCTGTCCTGACACCAACCAATGGCAGGAGCTATTAAGGAAATGGTTCCCATCCATAGGTTTAACAATGGAATGTTGTCAATGTCATGGTTGAATGAATTGATCATGAATGATGCTCCTATAAAATTAAACAGCATCATTTTAGGAGGTTGATGTATTTTATTTAATATTTATGAAGCATTGAAGGAATATTATTAATTAAAAGAATGCAATAATTTCAGGACACTGATTTCATTAATAGTTTAAGGATGAAAACAATTAATTACATTACATTAATTACATTAATTACATGGAGGCATAATTAATACCCAGGAATTGGAAGGAATGTAGTCTATATAACTGAATAATGTATAGTCATATCTGACACTCTATAAAGATATATATTTATTAGCGTAGTGCCATCTGCATGTCAAGCCCCTGGGGCTTGATCTGAGGTCCTGGGAACAGCCTGTCAGCTCAATTTGCCCCAGGATGGCATGCTAACACTCACCCATTCATGAATTGGGCCTTATAGGCTTGTAGGTCTTGAGTTCAGATGCCAGCACTCCCAAAAATGAATCGTGGAGTAAGAAGATGATGATGACACATGTTTTCCTTTTCTATGAAAGTCCTGGGTGTCAGGTATGAAGTGGAATACATATGCAGACCTATATCTTGTGTAATCAATGTAATCAATGTTTTATGTTCCATAATAGTCAATAAAATAAATTGTCAATACATGAATAAAACAACAAAATAAAATAACTACACTGAATGCAATATGGAGTCAACATAGGTATATAAATATAAATCATATATGTAAATTGTACATGAATAGGATGTTTTCTAGTGTTGGAGATCTATTTTAGGCATAAGGAACAGACCTGAATTTCTTGACTTTAAGTAGGCCAGCTTCCCATTCCCACACAGTGCAACAGAGTTACCAAGACATTGAGTTTCAATCCCAGTCCTGGCAGAAAAATGGTACCTTTGCAGTATGGGAGGCCCAATTCTTAAGCCTTTCATTATGCCTCCATTTTATGAATGTGATTGTTTAACTGCTTAATAAAGAATTAACTAAAATCGATCAGTGTCCTATAATATAATTGTGTATAATTTTATCCTAGAATCATTCAAGTACTTCCCAACCATGACATACATCACATTCCATTGGTATTCATATGGATAGGAATGAGTTCCTTAGGATCTCCAGCCATTTGGAGGTGGCAGGAACAGGATTCCAAATGTGAGCTCCAGCTCCCACCACTTCAACCTGGGGATAGGCTACTCACCGGGCTGTCCAAGAATATCAGCAAGACCAATGATTAGACAGGCACCAGTGGCTCTCAGCAGTCCACCTTGATACTTACAAGGCTGTGATGGGAGGATCATGGTCAAAGTCATCCTAGTCAGGAAAGTCCTTGAGACCTCTGTCCAACTTCAGTGCCAACAAAGCCAGAAGCCCAGGGCTCCAGTGTGGAGGGCGAGCCTTGAGCAAAAGCAGTGCACAGACTGTGCCCAGATCCTGAGTTCACGGTCTGGGTCTGGCAACAAACAGACATACAGAACAATCTGTGCAGCCATCCAGCTAAAGCAGGTCACCATCTCATCTCCAAATGAATTGGACATTGTTCCCTGGGAAAAGGGCTGGGGGAGCTCCTATCTTCTTGACTCCGCCCATGCTGCTTGCATCACAGAATTCTGGCCACATCCCCATTCTTTCATGGTTATTTCTGACCAATGGGATACAAGAACGGTGACCACGCCCACATTCCATGCTGCCTAGTAGCACCCCGGATTCCCTCTGTTAGTTTACAACACTACCAGCAGTTGAGGAAGGTAGAGGTGGCTGAGTGGTGAGGAAGAGACTCAAGCAACTTTGGAGTATAGTAGGAAATTGAGAAGCCTGCCCGCACCCTTGCTCCCTCCTCACCTTTCCAAGTTGCAGGATTTCAAACCTCAGGCAATGGTGCACTGCCAGCCCGCATAAAGCCATGACCTGGTCCCTGGCCCTGGTTCTCTGCTCTTGGCCCATGTGTTTGCAATGCCGCTGCCATTGCTGCTTGCCCCACCTGGAGCAACCTCCAGCAGCTTTTCCCAGCAGCACAGGTGAGTGGCTGCCCCCAAATCACCACTACCTGGGATCAGACACCCCTCTGGGGGCACCATGACCACTTTCTTGGATCTGAGGAGCAACCTTTCTGTCTTGGGCATTTCTGAAACAGAAACTCTTTATATGCTCTAGTTGGACTGGATCGAGGTCCTCCTATCTGGGACAGGTATGCTCCACCAGGATTGGTCCTCTGTAGTTGGGATGGTAAACACGTAGCGTCATGCTCAGTCATCGATTTAGATGGATTATCCCAAACTTTTAGTCCACAGCAGTCGATTCTTGACCACAAGTGAAGCTCTGGGTAGGGCCACAACCATCAGACCTCATTCTCCTCACAGGACAGTTTTGAGGAAACAGGGGATTTATAGAGAGGGAATCTCTGGAGCATGACTTGGCATGGAGGGAGTGGCATTCAGAGAAGGTTCTCTGCAATTCTGTGAGCAAATGACAGGAAGATACCCACAAAGGGCTCAGGTTGGGCCAGTTATTAATCATGCAACAGCTGGGTCTTTTGAAACAAACCATGGCTCTCTTTCATCATTACCCTATCCCCATGAGGAAGGGGATCCTTCACTGTGTTGAATTTTGCATCTGGGGAAACCGAGGCACAGAGAAGTCAGGTGACCTCCTTATGACTTCAACTTCACAGGAAGCTCAGCCTGACTTCACTACCATGCTCCCTAGGACAATGGGTGCTATTCAATCCACTTCTTGTGGTAGGAAGTACACTTCTTGTCAGTTGTGGGGTTTGAACCCTAGGCATGGGCACTGTTCCTGAGCTCCTCAGCAAAATGCTAGTGCTCTACCACTTGAGCCCACAGCACCACCTCTGGTTTTCTGATGGTTCTTTGGAAATAAAAGGCTCAAAGACGTTAATGCGGGGGCTGGCTATGAACCATGATCCTCATATTTCAGCCTCCAGTGTAGATAGGATTAGAGTTCTGAGCCACTGGCACTCAACTTCATTTTAATTCTGACTTCTCTCTCTCTCTTTTACAAAAACTGGTTGAATTGGTGCTGGAGAAGGGGGTCCAGCATCCCCATGTGGCTGGAATCCAAGGTGACCTTCTCATTCTGGAGGTGGGCTGTGGGTCAGGGGCTGTCTCGCTCAGCCTGTTGAAACAGCTCCCTGAGGTAAGCCCCACTGTTCCCTGGCTAGACCATGAAATTCATTGTCCATCCAGCCTTACTGGACTTATTGAATTGTATTGCTTTCTACATCATTTTCTAGCACCTGGCCAAACTTATGATACATAGTTATGGAGTGAAAATATAATGCCTTCTTAAGAAAGTCATTGAGGGCTCTGGGAATGTGCCTTCATGGTATGGTGATTGTCTAGCATGCATGAAAACCTGGGTTCAATTCCTCAGTAACACAGAAAAAAAGAAAAAGACTAGAGGGAATGCTGTGCCTCAAGTGGTAGAGTGCTAGCCTTGAGAAAAAAAGCTCAGGAATAATTCCCTACCCCTGAGTTTAAGCCCCAGGACTGGCAAAAAAATTAGTAAATGGAAAATAAAGGACCCATACTTGAAATACATTATTGCTATTTCCATACTGATACCTGATAATAGCCCCTAATTCATGTATTTTACTTATGTTAGGATACTGTGTTGAAAAAAGGTTTGTTCTTTAAGTCACAGCAATTAATGCTAGGAATGTGCTTAGATGTCAGCTGAAGATTAATTCTGGAAATTCAAGGATTCAAAGATTTTGTGTAATCACTGCTAATCACAAAGTGAAAAGTAGTCTAAGTGTGATTTTGAAATCTTTTGGATCAGTTTTGGCATCAAAAAAGCAGAGGCTAATTACTAGTTGTGACAGAAAATAAGGAATAACTCCAGATGGAAGGAAAAAATGATAGTAAATAACGTATACCAGATACTGGTCTAGAGAACCATTTTTAGTTATTGAAGAACTCGTTGTCAACTAGGCTTTTGCTCATTGCCTTTATCATTCTAAATCTCTTAGGCTAGTTCTTAATCTCTGCGTGATAAATGTTTCTCTCTTTTTTTTTTTACTTGTGTGCATTTTTTCCTCTTTTTTCTTTTTTAAATTTTTTATTCTTTTAATTTTAATTTTAATTTTTTGTGAACATACTGTACAGAGGGGTTACAATTACATGGACCAGATAATGAGTACATTTATCAATCATTGCAGCCTCCTCCTTTGTTTACCCTTCACATCCCTTCCCAGCCTCTCCCCATCCCCCAACACCAACACCCCCACCCCGCACCAAAGTTGTAAAATTCGTTTTTGACATGACAACTTGTACTTCTCATAGTTGCATCAGGTCCACCTGTACCCTTAAACGACTTGTTTTTCCACATCTCCTCCACAAATTATACCGACATCAAATATAGTCAAAGCAGGGGTTGTAATGTGGGGGAGGGTCATACAAAGCAACAAAAATATAATCTCATAAATGAGTTAGAAACAAAGGCATGAAAGAAAAAAACATTTAAATACATATCAAGGGTTCATTTTCCTAAGATCACATTATCTGACCTTTACTGCTTTACTCATACATATACTAAATATTGCAAATAAGGGAAACAATGGGACCTTTGTTTCCTTGGGCTTGGCTTACTTCACTTAATATAATTTTTTCCAAGCCTTTCCATTACCTAACAAATGGGGAAATGTCGTTCTTTCTGATGGAGGAATAGAATTCCATTGTGTATATATACCACATTTTCTTGATCCATTCATCTACTGAGGGGCATCTGGGGTGGTTCCATATCTTAGCTATGGTAACTAATGCTGCAATAGACAAAGTTGTACTGCTAGCTTTAGTGTGGTCTTGTTTGTGAACATTTGGGTAAATGCCCAAAAGTGGGATTGCTGGGTCATAGGGGAGCTTTATGTGAAGTCTTCAGGAATCTCCATACTGCTTTCCAAAGTGGTTGAACAAGTTTACACTCCCACCAACAATGGAGTAAGGTTCCCTTCTGTCGACATTCCCTCCAACATCTCTTGTTGTTAGAGTTCTTGATTATAGCCATTCTAAATGGTGTGAGGTAGTATCTCAATATTGTTTTGATTTGCATTTCTTTTATGGCTAGGGAGTTTGAGCATTTCCTCATGTGTGTATTGGCCATCCTTCTTTATTCTTCAGAGAAGTTTCTCTTTAAGTCTTTAGGCCATTTATTTATTGGGCAGCTCTTTCTTTGAGGACATGTTGTTGGGGGATATATTTTTTTTTAGTTCCAAGTGTATTTGAGATATGAGACCCTTATCCGTTGTATGGCTAGTGAAGATCTCCCAATCCGTGGGCTTTCTATTGATCTTGCTAGCTAGGTCCTTTGCAATGCAGAAGCTCTGCAACTTCATGCAATCCCATTTGTCCAACCTTTCTTTGATTTGTTGTATTTCCGGGTCTCTACTAAGAAAATTTTGGCCTGTGCCAGGAGACCTAGGGTTCTCCTATTCCATCCTGTAATGTTTTCAGAGTGTCTGCTTTGACTCCGAGGTGTTTGATCCATTTGGAGCTTATTCTTGTGTAGGGTGTTATATAAGGACCTAATTTTAGTTTTCTACAAGTTTTTAACCAATTTTGCCAGCACCATTTACTAAAGAGGCTGTCTTTCTTCCATTCTATTATTTTAGCTCCCTTATCAAGGATTAATTGGGTATAGGTCTATAGGTTCATTTCTGGATTTTCAATTCTATTCCATTGGTCTGAAGTCCGTTCTTTTGCCAGTACCAAGCTGTTTTGATTACTATGGCTTTATAGTAGAGTTTGAAATTTGGTATTGATATTCCACCAGAAGTGTTCTTTCCATTGAGGAGCGTTTTTGCTATTTGGGGATTTTATTGTTCCATATGAATTTCTCTAAGAATGAGGTTGGAATTTTGATAGGTATCACATTGAATTTGTACATAGCCTTGGGAAGTATTGCCATTTTCACAATATTAGTCTGTCCAATCCAGGAGCATGGGAGATTTTGCCATTTTCTAAGGTCTGTTTTGATTTCCTTTTTCAAGATTTTAAAGTTTTTATCATACCGGTCCTTCCCTTCTTTGGTGAAGTTAATTCCTAGGTATTTTATATTTAGAGGTGCTATTACAAATGGAGTTACTTTCCTAATTTTATCCACACTTTTCTCATTGGTGGCATACAGAAAAGCCATTGATTTTTTGGGGTTAATTTTATACCCTACTACTTTGCCAAAGTTTTGATTCAGCTTGAGTAATTTGGGAGTGGAGTCTGTGGGATTCTTTAAATACAAGATCATGTCATCTACAAAGAGGGAGAGTTTTATTTCTTCTTTCCCTATTTGGATCCCCTTTATGTTTTTGATCTTGTCTGATTGCTGTAGCTAGGCATCCTAATACTAGATTGAAGAGAAGTGGAGAGAGTGGACATCCTTGACTTGTTCCTGAGTTAAGAGGAAATAGCTTTAGTTTTTGACCATTAAGTATAATGCTGGCTGTAGGTTTGTCATATACAGCCAATATTGTATTGAGGAATGTTCCACGGATTCCTAATTTTTCCAAAACCTTCATCATAATGGGGTGTTGGATCTTGTCGAATGCTTTTTCTGCATCTATTGAGAAAACCATGTAGTTCTTATCCTTGCTCCTGTTGATGTAATGAATAATATTAATTGATTTGCGTCTGTTGAAACAGCTTGCATCCCTGAAATGAATCCTGTTTGATCGTGGTGTATGATTTTTTGGATGAATTGTTGAAGTCTATTGGCCAACATTTTGTTGAGAAGTTTTGCATCAATGTTCATCAAAGAAATGGGTCTATAGTTCTCTTTCTTTGATGAGTCCCTGCCTGGTTTTGGTCTGAGGGATATGATGGCTTCATAGAATGTGTTCGGTAGTAAACTTTCCCTTTCAATTTCATTTTAGAGTTGGAGGAGTATTGGTGTGAGCTCTGCTTTGCAGGCCTTGTAGAATTCTGCTGTAAATCCATCTGTTCCTGGAATTTTCTTAGCTGGGAGGTCTCTTATTGTTTCTATTTCAATGCCTCATATGGGCCTGTTAAGCTGATTTAACTCATCTTGGTTTAGTTTTGGCATGTCAATATTTGCTACGAAACGGTCCATTTCTGTCAAGTTCTCAAACTTATTAGCATAAAGTTTTGTCAAGTATTCCATTATAAACGTTCTGAATCTGGTTTTTTCCATGGTGATGTTTCCATTCTCATCTCTGAGTTTATTTATTTGGGTGTGTTCTCTTCTTTTTCTGATAAGATTTGCTAAGAGTCTGTCAACATTGTTGATTTTTTCGAAGAACCTACTCTTTTTTTGTTGATACTTTCTATAGTTTTTTTGGATTCTAATTCATTTAATTCTAATTTAATTTTAATTATTTCTTTCCATCTACTGGATTGGGGTTTATCTTGCTGCTCTTTTTCAGGGAGGTTCAGATGTCTCATTAAAGTGTTGGTTTCAGATCTCTCCAATTCGTTGACTTGGGAACTCAGACCTATACCTTGCTCTGAGTACTGCCTTTGCTATGTCGCAGAGGAGCTGGTAATTTGTGTTTACATTTTTGTTGAATATCATGAATACTTGAACTTCAAGTCTCATCACTTCTATGACCCACTGGGGGTCCAACAGTGTTGTTCAGCCTCCATATGTTACCGGAATTTCTTTGGTGGCTTTTAGTGTTGAGTTCTAATTGTATTCCCTTGTGGTGTGAGCGAATGCAATGTATAACTTCAATGTTTCTGAATTTGGACAAGTTTGCTTGGTGGCCAAAAATGTAGTCTATTTTAGAAAATGTTCCATGTGCTGCTGAGAAAAACGTGTATTCTGAATCTGCTGGGTGAAATATTAGGTAGATGTCTTTTAAATCTAGTTGACCTATGCAGCTGTTTAGATCTGCGGTTTCTCTGAATTTTTGCCGAGTTGATCTATCTAGCGGGGAGAGTGGTTTGCTAAAATCCCCAACAATTAATGTCTTTGGATCTATGTGGGATATGAGGGAAAGTACTGTTGCTTGTATAAATTTGAGTGCTACATTTTTTGGCGAATAGATATTAAGGATTGCAATAACCTCCTGAAAGAGAAATCACTTAATTACTATGTATCGACCTTCTTTAACGCTTCTCCCTAATTTTAATTTGAAATCTATTTTATCTGATATTAGGATTGCAACACCCGCCTGTTTATGGGGGCCATTTGCTTGGTAGATTTTGCTTCAGCCTTTAACTTTGAAAATGTGTTTGTTTTTATGGGCAAGGTGTGACTCCTGAAGGCAGCAGTTAGAAGGATCTTGTTTTTTAATCCAACTAGACAGTCTATGTCGCTTAATTGTAAAGTTAAATCCGTTAATGTTAAGAGATAGGACTAAGAGGTCTTTGGGAGTTGCTGCCATGTTATCTACCTTCTTGGGGGTTGCGAAAACTGTGTTCTTCCTATGGTTCTTGGATTCTCAGTTTGGGTGCAGTTTCTTGGCCTTTATTGTGGTCTTGTTGGTTTTCTATGTGTAGGATATCTTGAAGAATCTTTTGTAGGCCTGGTTTGTTGGAGATGTATTGTTTCAATTTTTCTTTGCTATGGAAGGTTTTTATTTGGTCTTCAGTTATGAAGGAGAGTTTAGCTGGGTACAGTATTCTTGGTTGATAGATGTTTGTTTTCAGGGCTTGTCATACATCATTCCAGGCTCTTCTTGCTTTGATTGTCTATGCTGAGAAATCTGAGGTGATTCTAATTGGTTTCCCTTTATAGGTGATTCATCTTTTCGCCTTGACAGCTTTAAAGATCTTTTCCTTGGTCTGAGTTGATCCTGTGTGTATAATAATGTGACACTGAGATGTCCTATTCTGATCTGGTCTATTAGGAGTTCTAAAAGCTTCTTGTATCTAAATAGGCCTATCTTTTTGCATGTTTGGGAAGTTCTCTGCTATGATCCTGTTAAACAAATTTCCTAGACCATTTACTTCTGTTTCTAGGTGCTCCTCTATACCCATTATCCTTAGATTAGCCCTTCTGATGGTGTCTTCTAAGTATTGGATAGATCTATCATATTTCTTGGATTTGTCTTGCAGGTTGTATGTTCTTTCTCTATAATATCTAGGCTATCTTCAATCCCCGAGATTTGATCTTCTGCATGGTCTAAACTGCTGTCAAGACTTTCTACTTTGTTTTTTATTTCTTTTGCTTCTAATTATTTAGCTTTGATGGCTTCAATTTCTTTATTGAAGCTTTCTTTTAGATCTTGTAAGGACTTCTTTACTTCCTTAATTTGGTGTTCAGTGTTTATTGTCAAATCACTTAGTTAATTGGTTATGGTTTTCTTGGATTCCCATTCCTTCTGTGGAGTTCCATTCAGCATTTCCTTTGTGGTCTCCCTGACTTCCTTCAGCTCTTTGTTAATGGATCCCATGAATGCCTTTAGTGATCTTTCTGTATTCTCTTCCTGCTTTCTCAATTCCTGTATTACTCCTTGCTTATCTTCCTCCTGTTCACGCCATTCCTACCTTTCTCTTTGATTATTCTCAAGAAACTGCTCACGCAAATCCTGTATCAGTTTTTGAGTAGCTTCCTCACACTCATGATATTCCTGTATAGACATTTGGATTGCCTCCTCTCTCTCCCTCTCTCACTCATACAGAGTCCTTTGTAGGTTTTCAATCTTTTCCTGCATTGACCTATTGTTTGCCTCCTCTCTCTCCCTATCACGCTCATACAGAGTTCTTTGTATGTTTTCAATCTTTTCATTTATCATGTTTGCCAGCAGTGTTTGTAGAGCTATTTGGGAACTCTCCTCTGAATTATACATTATCTGTTCTGTCCTGTGATTATCATGAGTGGGAGTGGAGATACCCGGACCTGCCATTTTTCTTGTGGTTTTCCGGCTTACTCTGCCCATTTGGGATGAAAGTAACAGCAGTTTTGTGCAAGAACACTAACTTTAGGCAAGCATCAACCAAAGTCTGAATTTGCATAGTCAATAGTCTGCAGATACAATCTAGTTCAACAGATATCTCTATTCAACATCAAACAACTATATATTAATGGGCTATGAACCGCTAAGAAGAATTTGGTAAACCAGAAATTATTAGTGTTAGGGAAATTATTAGTGTTAGGAATGGAGTGATGTGGGAAGGTACAGGGAGAGTTAACTAAGTCCTAGTCTCAAAGCAGGAAATAGGTTAGATAGGATGGAAGTAGAGGGAAAACAAGAAGAAAGAGAAAGGGAAAAAAAGAGACCAGAAAAAGTAGAAAATTAAAAATTAGTAATATGCAGATTTGAGAACAAACTATTCAAAGAACGGGAATATATTGAGAGAAGGGGAGGGATATAAAGGAGATGTGAAAAATTTAAAAATAAAAATACTTAAAGTGTTATATAGGTATAAAGAGGTAATACTGCTATTAAGGAATTTAATTCTCAGAAGTTTTGAATTGAGTAATAAATTTGTGGATTAAGTGTGTACACAATGGGGGATAGAGGCTAATAGTCACCTACGGGTTTATCTGAGGATGTGCAGAACAACAATTAAGTCCCATAAAGAGGAACAAAAGAGAGGAAAAGGTGAGAAGCATAAGAAAGAAAGGAAAAAAAAGATCAGAAGTTCAGTCGAGCTAAGCAAAACACAAAAAGAAAAAAAATTTTAAAAGAAGAAAAAAAAAGAAAGAAAAATGCACACATGCATGTATCCCTAAAATAAAGATTATAGGGGGAAAAAAAGCTACTAGAAAACATTTTTTTTTCAAAAAAGGTAAAAATTGATTTAAAAAAGTTTTAGAAAATAAATAAAAATTTAAAGTTGTAATAAAAAATAAGAAGAGGGACAAAAATAGTTCTTTGATTTTTTGGGGAGGGTTGGGAAAAATCCTGTACCTCCCTTGTGTCTGTAATCAGCCTCTGGTTGTAGTCTCTGGTCTGCTTGTGGTCCTGTGGCTTGGTTGGTTTCTTAAGTCAGTTTGTTTGGACAGGCAGAAAAATTTTCTGCTTTACCCAGGATTTTTCGATCCTCCTCCCGAGTTAGTTCAATGAGATGGGGGTGTGCTTTGAGTATCACAAAAGAGGGAGATGGCTTTTTCCTCAAGTTTGGAAATGCTGTGATGAGGCTATGTTCTGGGTAGAGTTGAGGCCTTTCAGCAAACAGTAGCTTTTCCCTGGGGCTAGTTTGTGAGAAACTCACAGAGGCCAGCCTGGAGCCACTCGCAGGGTTTCTGTTTACTGATGTCGAGGCTACTAAAGGGAGGGGCAGTCTGTGGCTCTGATTACCCAATGAAGAAAGCCACTCCCAGGGCTGGTGCCCGAACTGGGTGACTTTTCCCTGGGTGGAGCTGAGTCTGGCAGGTCATGCCGTTAAGTTCTTGTGACCTGCTAAATGACCCTATTTTTATTCCAAGGCCTGAGTTGGAGCTAGCAGCTCTGCGGAGCTTTGTCAGTATCCAATATGGAGATCTCTGGTACTGGGGGGGGGGAAGGGGTGGCCTTCCCTCCTCTGCTACCTGAGAAGGAGTGAGGAAGTCAGGCTTCTACTCACGCTGAGTCTTGGTTCCTGGGTCGTCTCTAGTCTGCGAAATGCAGGATGAATATGTCTGCTCCTTGTTGGTTCTTCCTGGTGTTGAGTAGTTTCTGCTTGCTTGCCGCATCTGGCTCTTTTAGTCCCCAGACTCTCTCTGTTTCAGGTATGGTGGTACTGCCCCTGCCGCCACCACTGCCGCCACAGCAGCAGCAGCAGTTTCTGGCAAGAGCTCAGATCTGTCTCCTTGCCTGGATTTTCCCTCTCTGGCCTAACTCTCTGTCCTGTGATGGCACACTTGGTGTTATTCTCTGGCTTAGGACTCTTCACTGGAGCTCTAAAACTGCTTTCTATGGGAGAGCTTGTTTTGCCTCCAGCTTCTCCTCTGCCATCTTCCCGGAACTCCCAAAATGTACCTCCTTCTATGCTGTTGTTTCATACCTTATCTCCTTTGTTTTCTAAAAATCTCAGTCTTTCTATATTTCCCTATGAACATTTCCTGATAGTGAATATACCTATAAAGATGTCACAGGATGCTAATATAAGGGTCCCATAGCTCATGAGTCATTAATGTAACAAAATGGAAAAGGAGACATATTTACTGCTACCTCAATTTTTCTGAAATGCTGCAATGTCATCATTTGGTTAAAATTCCATTCTTTGTTTACACAGTGTCATTCAGTCCACCTAAATGCAAATATGAAATTGGTGCTGGTGGTTTACAACTGTAATCCTAGCTACTCAGGAGGTTGAGACCAGGGCATTGTGGTTCAAAGCTAGCCTTGTCAGGAAAGTCCATGAGACACTAATCTTCAATTAACCACCAGAAACCCGGAAGTGGTGCTGTAGCTAAAGTGGTACTGTGCACAACTTGAACTGAAACGTGGAGGGACAGTGCCCAGGATCAGAATTCAAACCCCACAACCAACAAAAAAGGTGAAATATGACTTTAAGTTTCCCCAGAAGGAATGACAAGATCAATAATCTTCCCAAGCAAAAAAATTAATTCCAAAAAAATTATTCAGTGCACCTACTTTTGGTAAGTTATGTTATGGAATCTGTGCTGGACATATTCTCTAAAAACAAATTGTTTAGGGATACAGGTGGACCCATTGCAACAATGAGATGTCCATGTCGTTATGTCAAAAAACGAACTTTACAACTTTGGAGAGGGGGAGTATGGGAAGGAATGGGAAGCAGAAACAACGAAGAAGCAACAATGTTTGATAAGAAATGTACACGTTATCTTGCCCGTGTAATTGTAACTCCTCTGTAAGGTATTCCTACAATAAAAAAAGAAAAAATGTAAAATATTAGCTTCACAATAAACATCTAATATTTCTTCTTTGAAGAGTGACGTCTATACAGTTGATGTCACTTGGCTTTCTTACTATCTTAGTTCGAATCCAACCCTGGCAGGAGAGTCTGTCAAACTCTTATCGGTAATTACACAGCAGAAAAGCCACAAGTGGACTTTTGGTTCAAGCAGTATAGTACTAGCTTTGGGGGCAGATTATCAGGAAATAAAACTGTTCAGGGACAGGATCCAGCCTATGAGTTCAAGCCCCATAACCAACACAAACTAAAAAAAAAAAAAAAAAAGCAAACAAAAAAACCCCAGATATTTCACTGGGACCCTGCTTAAAGGAGTACTGGTCTGAGAAAAGGTGCCTTTTTGCTGATCATACTCACTGGATGCTTTTTTGGAATCCTTATTGCTCTCGAGAATTCAGGACCAAACTAAAGGAATTGATAACTGACTCCTGAAACAAGAGAATCATCTCAGGGGAGGAAATACCAGCGGTAAGACACTTTAAAACCTCCGTGTCATTGTTTCTTGGCAGTAGAACTGTTTTGGGGGGTCCAGTCGTGGGCCTGAACTCTGGGCCTGAGCGCTGTCCCTCAGCTCTTCAACTCAAGGCTAGTGCTCTACAACTTGAGCCACAGCACCACTTCTGGCTTAATTTTTGCTTATATAGTGCTGACGAACCGAACCTTGGCCTCATGCATGAAAGGCAAGCGCTCTACCACTGAGGCAATTTCCCAGTCTCTGCAGTAGAACATGTTTAAAACAATGTTATTTCTTTTTGTTCTATGCTGGCCGTCAAATGGCACATTATTTCTTTTTGTAATACTCTCAATTAGAAGTTTACAGAAAAGCTATATATGAGTAAAAACACACACGAAAAAGTCGGGGACAGAGTTTCTTTCAAGCCTTCTGATTTTCTTGTACAGTAAAAATGAAAGCACAAGTTAACTTGAACTTTGTCAATCCTCTATGTTCCATTCCTCTCCTGGGATCAGTTTCCACATCCAGTAGCAGTTACTTCCAGGAACAATCTACGGTGCTGCCTGAGATATAATGAATGCTTTCTTGCTTCATGGAAATAACACAAAGACCCCCTGATCTGAGGTTACACGTGTTTCAGAGACAACTTAGTAAAGAGAAAATATGAAATTTATATTGCTCTTAAATACATTTTCCATGAGAATATTGAGTTCAAACTTTGTAAGTTCTCTATAAAGTAAGGTGAATTTTAAATGGGAAGAAGGTTCTCAGATCATTTTTTTGTGAGTGTATGTGCTGCACATTATTTCCCAACTGTTCATGAGTTAACAGTTAGGAAACAATAGCAATAATAGGAGAAAGAGAAGTTTTGTGTTTAAGTATAAGGGTTCAATACACTATATAAGATTCTACAAATAAGGCGACGTTGAAACAATAAAGCTATGTTCAGTATGTAGATTTGAGAGTGATATAGAGAAAGCATTACTCCCACGTGGAACAGGAAGTATGAGGCCACTCCCTTTCTTAATCACGCTTGCTAATCACGCAACTTTGTAGACAGTAGAATGGAAGCATAATTCTCTTTCCAATGCAACTCAGATATAAGAGCATGGACTTAATTGGAAAAAAAAGTCCATCCTGAGAGAGCAGGGATTATACTAGCCATTAACTGGTGGAGAAGATCACATTTATTTTCTTTCTTTTACTTATGTATTTTTTGTTGGTGGTGGTCTTGGCACTTGAACACTGGGCCTGGGAGCTGTCCCTCGGCTATTCAGCTCAAGGCTAATGCTCTATACTTGAGCCACAGTGCCACTTTCAGTTTTCTTGTAGTTAATTGGAAAAAGAGTCTCCGGGACTTTCCTGCCCGGCCTGGCTTTGAACCCTATCTGAAGATCTCATCACCACCCAGCTTAGGATCACACTTCTAACAGTGAACACACAGCATATATAATGTGCATGTTCATCTATCTTTATATAAATTCGTAAGTTAAAAATATAGGCTACAACTTAGCTTTTTCACTCACAAAAATGTTTGTAATTTAAAAGTTGATACTACTGGAGGAATAAAACCTAAGAATATAAAAGTGTTTGGGAAGTTCAGTTTGCATCCAGCCTGGGCAGAACAGTCTTTGAGAAGCTATAATTAACCAACCAAAAGCTGGATTGGAAACATGGCTCAAGTATTGGAATACCAGTCATGAGCAAGATTGCTGAATAAGATCTTGACGCTTTTGCATACATACATACAATCATACACATATATACAGAGACACTTATATGCACACACAAATACACATATGAAGCAACTCTCAGAATATGTGGAAAAGTTGGAAAACAATAGAAAATATGTCCTGAGTAAGACTAGAACCAAGTGATAATTTTTAATGTTAGAAAGTCCTCAAGAGAACCTTCTTCAAAAAAGTTTAAGAATATTACATACATAGATAAGGACCAGAGATAGTAAGAGAGTCAAGTAATGATTACTAATGGGAACCGGTCCATGGAGGAATGAATCAGAGACTCTTGCAGGTGCATCTGAAAATGTTCATATCCTGTGTCAAATGTTAGAACATCTTTGAAAAGAGTACATGAACACTCTGAGCAGTATAGTGGATAATATTACTGGAGAAATTCAGAATTGCTAGTCTGTATCTAGATTAAATAAACCAAGAAACTATGGAGGGGCAATGTGATACAAGGCTAGAATTCTAGCACTCAGACTAAGAAAGGAGATTAGATAGTGGAATTACACAGTGATACCTTCCCTGGACCAGGTAGTATAATTTTGTCTTAATAAAACAAACCAAACAGGAAAGGAATACAAAGTTGGAAGTTTGGGCTAATTTTGTCATTATGTTTTCAGAAGTCAAGTTTCCTATTGAAATGCAACTCATATGTAATCCTCAGTTGTGTTTTAAATGTTCTCTTCATTACAGAACATTCTTAGATGCAAAATGGCTCATGATTCCCATCCAAAATTTGAAAAAGTAAGTAATCATCATTCTGATATATTCCAAGGATAGGATGAAGGATTTCAAAAGCTTAAGGCTGAAAAAATAGCAAAGTTAATCTAATGTAGCACTATGTAGATCTTGCTAAATTAGAGTTTAGATTTAAAATAAATGTTTTGGTTTTGTTTGTAATTTCATATTCTATAGGATACTACAAAATTCTTTTTTTTTTTTTGGGTCCGGTCATGGGGCCTGAACTCTGGGCCTGGGCGCTGTCCCTCAGCTCTTCAGCTCAAGGCTAGCGCTCTACCACTTGAGCCACAGCGCCACTTCCAGCTTTTTCTTTTTGCTTATGTGGTGCTGGGGAATCGAACCCAGGGCCTCTGGCATGCAAGGCATGTGCTCTACCACTGAGCCACCTTCCCAGCCCACTACAAAATTCTTTTTAAATAGAGGGTTTAATTGACAAATTTACAAATGTTTCTGGAATTCTATTTGCCTAGAATTTTCTTTCATGAGAGTTATAATTAGAACTGTTAATAGATATACCAACACTTCATGTATAAAATGATAATGTGAATAATGTTGACAGAGTTGGCAACAAATGGATGATATTAATTTATAAATTTAGAAAAAGGGCGATTTTCTGAGGCTTTGGTATAAAATGGTATGAAGAGACTAATTGTGTGACATCTTCTTTCTTCTACCTGTATGTAAAACAGGAAGCAATTTCCTTAATTACGTGCATCTGTATACAGTGAGAAAAATGCTAAATTTGGGATTTCTTTTATTTTCGTTTTTGTTTTATTTGTTTGTCCTAGGGCTTGAACTCGGGGACTGGACACTGTCTCTGAGCCTGTTTATGCTCAAGGCCCGTGCCCTACCACTTCACCTTCAGCTCACTTGTGGCTGGCTTTTGTTAAGAAGTTTATTGGAGATAAGAATCTAGAGAACCTTCCTGCCTGGGTGGGCTTTTGTCAACCTCTAGTGCATTGGGGTCCCTGGGTAAGGGTAATGAAATCACCAGTACACCGGGTATGCAGAGTGCAAACAGCAATTGTCACTGCATGCTGTGCTTTATTGTTAGTGGTATTTAATGACAAGCAAGCATGATCTTGCCAAGATTTGGTCAGAAGACATTGACACAAAAATTTCAACAGATACATTTTTACTTGACCTATGAGACAATGTCTTAGTATATGATTATATAAACTATTTTAGAGCAAGCTCAAACCAATCAGGAAAATGCTTGACCAGCTGTTCATCTATGCTTAAGCAAGAAGAAGAGCTACTTCCTCAGCTCTCAGGAGTCTGTGACATGTGTTTTTAGATAGGGAGAGAGAACATTTTCCCTCTCTAGCCCGGCATGCCAAGAGCTTTGCTAATACTCAAATACAGTCTTCATATAATCCTGAGGCGAAGCCTGCATCATTCGGCCCCCTCAACATAGACCCTGAGTCTTCACAATTTCCTTCTTTTTTCTTTTGTTTTAAAAGTAAAGCTTTCCACAGAGTTATCATAGATGCTTGCATTGGTTTCATAAAAATCAAATATAACAGTACAAGTGCAGACAAAATAATAACAATCATAATTTCCATACCACTAGCAGTATGTGAAATGCTTTGTAGTATTTCTTTCGGATCTAACCCTTCCAATTGTTTAATGAATGCATTAGCAATATTAGAAGCATCATCATTTGTAAATTGTTTACCAAAAATCTCATGTACATTAAATTGTAACTGAGCAATCAATTGAGCAGCAGTAGAAATTACAGATAAATACTGCTGTATTACATTCTAATCATGTATGGATTTATTATATTTTATATTAGTAATGCAAAAGGTAGTAAAATTCCAATTACATTTTAACAATAACTGTTTTTCCACAACCAATTACTTGTTTCCTAACCATTCCACTGTCTGTTTAAGAATATTAATGTGTTTGTAATAGAGCATCAATTTCTACCTGTGAGACCCACAATTCATGTGAATCCCGGTGCCATTCTTCCACAAAGTGCTAATTTGTAAGGAAGTGTGTAGGGCCATTCCAGACACCGCAGCAACAGTGGTAATAGCAATTAAGCTTAAGATTAAGCAATTAAGCAATTAAGCTCCAATGGCTCCAATCATACGCTTTGTACGTTTTAGTAGTTTGGTAAAAAATTCAATAACAACACTCTCCAAAGGATTTTGGGACCACTCTCTTCCTAATTTAGCAGGTAGCCAAATATGAGTTCTTTCTGGTAATATCATAATACTATCACTATCATTAAAATTAAGAGAGGAATTATGCAAGAACACAGGTGACAATTAAAACAAGAAATAGTAGGATAAAATGTAAAATTTCCCACTAAAAATGCATAAGGCAGAGGTACACAAGCAGTTGCATCATAAGATTTGTACAAAGTAAAATTATAAGTCGATGCAGAGTTCACTGTCCTTGAAAACGATCCATTTGATAGCATCACGGGATTCAGCGCCGCTGCGACCTTCCAAAGATGAGTCTGAACAGCAGTGGGTGCAGCCATGAAAACCCATAGAGCATCAGCAATGCCTCCAACTCTCCAGGCCATCAATCGAGCTCCAGTATGCGATCCATTAATGGCTTCCGGCATCCTAGTAACATTTGATAAATCACAATTGGTAATATTCCATTCTGAACATGTGTTAATAAACTGCCCAAAAGGTCCTCAATTAATAAAATTATTGAACATTTTTCCAAATATTCCTCTACACTCTTGCCACACAAAAGGCTGATATTTTAAATCGATATAAGTAAATCAGGGCACATAGGTAAGGATAACGTGCCATAAGAGACACTTTCCCAGCTACTATTAATGGCCAAGTAGTTATTCGCTGCAGCAGTGTTTTAGAATTGGAAGTGCGTTTCCCAGGTAAAACCCAATGTTGCCAATTCATTACTAAACATGGAGGAGGCCCCAGTCAAACAGGCAAGGAATGAGTATAGTAATTAAAATTCAAAAAGCTACCATCATCCTTATTGCAAAATGTGAAATTATTCCAAGGAGGAGATAAAACAGCAGGAACAGTATAGACGGTTATATCCATGTCTCCCCAAATAACAGGTTCCAATAACGAGGATTAGGAATAAAGGCCTAATAACTTAAATTAGCATTAGCATGGACAGTGTTTATAGTAAGCAGGGCACACATGGCCAGGAACAAGTTCTCAGCTGTGACAGGTTTACCATTGCATTGTAACACCTTTTGTCCTTCTCCAGTCAACTTTTTAACCTGCCCCTAAGTGGGCAGTGGGGATTTCTTTTTCCTTAACTGGTGGCCGATTCCTTGAAGGATACAGGGCTGTCCTCACTGGGCCGCATCTGTATCCATCAGGCAGGAAGCTAGAATTGTTTGCCATCCTGTGTAGTCACAAAATCCTATCCTCGCCCCTTATTTAATAATGTTCCTAGTTGCCATTCTGCATCCAATGCAATCTTAATCCATATGGAAAAATTTAAATAAGGTTTTTCTGATATTTGTTCAAAAAGGTGCTCAGCTCTAGTTAAAATATATCCTTGAGGTAAGTTTAAAAAATTAAGAACATAAAGAGCTTGATGTAAAATTATTTTAAGATTTTGCATGGAAAACCACAAAATATCCATACGCTCATCCAACCTTTTCCTCCTTTTTAATTTTTTAATTTGTTGTTTTAGTGTGCCATGAACTCGTTCAATAATGGCTTGTCCTTGGGGGTTATATTCTATTCCTGTAAAATGTACCACATCATAAAGTTTACAAAATATTTTAAATCTGATTCTTTTATAGGCTTGTCCATTATCAGTCTTTATTTTAGCAGGCACTCCCATAATGGCAAAAGCTTCCAATAAGTGTTCAATTACATGGTTAACAGTTTCTCCCATAAGGCAGAAGCCCAAACAAATTTGGAATAAGTATCTAGTGTAACATGTAGAAAGGAAAATCGGCCAAAGGCTTATACATGGATTATATGCATTTGCAAGAGCTCCTTAGGTTGTAATCCACGAGGATTTTCTCTAGCAGGTACAACTCTCAAATGCATTGGTCTGCATATAGGACACCTTTTTATAATTTGTTTATATTGAGAATAAGGTATTTTATAATGCATATGTAAATGGCTAGCATTTGTATGTAAATGAGCACGATCCTGTTTAGCAGAAGCAAAACTAAATAATTTATCAACCTGATTATTACCATATACAAGGTACCCAGGTAATGAAGAGTGAGCTCTAATGTGAGTTACAAACAGTTTGACATTACGTTGTTGCAGTAATGCTTGTAATAGTTTAAATAGTTGGTTTAGCTGGGGTTTAGATGAATGTGTAACTGCAGTGACTATATTAGTCACAACTCTTACAGCATAGGCAGAATCAGTAACAATATTAACATCTCTCACAAAATCTTGTAACATCTTATTAATAGCACAAAGTTCATTTTGTTGAACTGATGCTTAAGTAGCTGTTTGTACCCAGTATTTATTTGTTGTCCAATAGCACTTTTTGTTTTGGAGCCATCTGTAAAAACGGTAAGAGCAGTGGAAATAGGGGCCTTGGTAATTATATAATTAATGACAAGTTGTTGTTTATGCAAGCAATCCCACAATCTACCTTTGGGAAAATGATAGGAAAATTGCCAGTAAAATTTACTAATGCTATTTGTAGCGTTTGAGACAGGTTTAAAAAATATTTTACTTGGACATTTGGCAAAGGAAAGATAATTTCATATAAATCATACACCGATAGGGTAAATACCCGTTGCCTGGCCTGTTGAATAATAATTGCCAAATGTGGTTCATAAGGCATAGTATTTTTTGTAAATCTATGCCGTGTATAAATCCATTCTAATTGTAGCTCATTTTGTCGTATAATTCCTGTTGGGTAGTTCCATGTATCTAAAATATATAAATTTATGAGTTGATTTAGCATTACTCGATATAAAAACATTTTTTATTCTCGGTTCTACAATTTGTACTTCTCTTTCAGCTTTCCTTAGTTGAAGTTCTTTTGCTATGTAAATCAGGCTCCCCTTGTAATAATGAAAAAAATTATATAATTGATAAGTAGGAATTCCTAAGGCCGGTCGCATGCAAATAATATCTCCTAGTAACTTTTGAAAATCATTTAACTTATGTAATTGATCATGTCGTAAAGATATTTTTGAGGTGTCACTGTTTGTCTACAAACAATATATTCTGATGGAGGCATAGAATTCCATTGTGTATATATACCACATTTTCTTGATCCATTCATCTACTGAGGGGCATCTGGTTCCAGATCTTAGCTATGGTAAATAATGCTGCAATAAACAGTTGTGCTGGTAGCTTTAGTGTGGTCTTGTTTGTAAACATTTGGGTAAATGCCCAAAAGTGGGAGTGCTGGGTCATAGGGGAGCTCTATGTAAAGTCTTTTGAGGAACCTCCATACTGCTTTCCAAAATGGTTGAACAAGTTTACACTCCCACCAACAATGAAATAAGGTTCCCTTCTGTCGACATCCCCTCCAGCATCTGTTGTTGTTAGAGTTCTTGATTTTAGCCATTCTAACTGGGGTGAGGTGGTAGCTCAATGTTGTATGGATTTGCATTTCTTTTATGGCTAGGGATGTTGAGCATTTCCTCATGTGTCTATTGGCCATCCTTCTTTCTTCTTCAGAGAAATTTCTCTTTAAGTAATTAGCCCACTTATTTATTCGGCAGTTATTTCTTTGAGGATTTGTTGTTGGAGGATTTAATTTATTGAGTTCCAAGTATATTTGAGATATGAGACACTTATCCGTTGTATGGCTAGTGAAGATCTTCTGCCAATCCGTGGGCCTTCTATTGATTTTGCTAGCTAGGTCCTTTGCCATGCAGAAGCGCTGCAACTTCATGCAATCCCATTTATCCAACCTTTCTTTGATTTGTTGTGTTTCCGGGTCTCTATTAAGAAAATTTCGGCCTGCGCCAAGGAGACCTAGGGTTTCTCTTATTCCAACCTGTAATGTTTTCAGAGTGTCTCCTTTGACTCCGTGGTCTTTGATCCATTTGGAGTTGATTCTGGTTCAGGGCGGTATATAAGGATCTAGCTTTAGTTTTCTACAAGTAGTTAACCAGTTTTGCCAGCATCGTTTACTGAAGAGGCTTTCTTTCTTCCATTCTATTATTTTAGCTCCCTTATCAAAGTTTATATGGCTATAAGTCTGCAGGTTCATTTCTGGGTTTTCAATTCTATTTCATTGGTCCTGAGTTCTGTTCATGTGCCAGTACCAAGCTGTTTTGATTAGTATGGCTTTATAGTAGAGTTTGAAATTTGGTATTGATATTCCTCTATCAGTGTTCTTTCCATTGAGGAGGGTTTTTGCTATTCGGGGTCTTTTACTGTTCCATATGAATTTTTGGATTGCCTGTTCTATTTCCTTGAAGAATGAGGTTGGAATTTTGATAGGTATCACACTGAATTTGTAGATAGCCTTGAGAAGTATTGCCATTTTCATGATGTTAAACTTTCCAATCCTGGAGCATGGAGGATGACATTGCCCCATTTGTTCAGAAATGGAAATAAGTGGAAAAATTTATATTATATGAAGTAAGCCAAGTCCAAAGAAAGGTCCCATGATTTCCCTTATTTGCAATATCTAGTATGTGTATGAGTCAAGGAGAAAAGTTTAGATAAGGTGATGTTAGGAAAATGAACCCTAAGATATGTATTTAAATGCTTTTTTTTTCCTTAATGCATTTGTTTCTAACACAATTATAAGATTATTTCTTTGCTGCTTTGTATGTCCCTCCCCCACAGCATAACCCCTGCTTTCACTGTATTTGATGTCGGTATAATTTTTGGAGGTGAAGGGGAAAAACATGTCATTTAAATAAGGATACAGGTGGACCTGTTGCAACAATGAGAATTACAAGTTGTCATGTCGAAACGAACTTTACAACTTGGGGGGGGGGGATTGGGTTTGCGAGAGGGCAGATGGGAAAGAATGAGAAGGGTAAATAAAGGAGGAGGCTACAATGCTTGATAAGAAATGTACTCACTATCTTGCCCATGTAATTGTAACACCTCTGTACCGTACTTTCACAATAAAACAAAAAACAACATATCCTAAACATTTTACCACCGTATCTTTTTGTATTTTTCCAGGTGCTATTATTAATCCAAAAATCTTTAAATATAGAGGGTAAACACTGTAACACCATTTCTGATTCTGTCATATTTGGTACTCCAAATAAAATATCATCCATATAATGAAAAATATAAATGTGAGGCCATTTTTGTCTAACAGGTTTTAAGGCCTTATCAACATATATCTGTCACATAGTTGGAGAATTCATCATTCCTTGGGGCAACACCTACCATTGGAAATGCTGATGAGGGGTTTGAGGATTTATTTGTGGTAAAGAAAAGGCAAATCCTTTATAATCTTTTACTTGTACAGGAATGGTAAAAAAGCAGTCTAGCAGTCCTGTAAATCTATTACTATTATTGGCCAATTTTTAGGAAGCATGGCAGGTGACAGTATACCAGGTTGTAAAGCCCCATAGGGTACGTGGATGCCTTACCTCCTTGTAAATCAGTCCGCAATCTTCATTTCCCTGACTTCTTTTTAATAACAAATATTGTAGAATTCCCTGGTGACATAGATGGCTAGATATGTCCTTTGGTTAACTGTTTTTCAACTAATTGATGAGCTGCTTCTAATTTTTCTTTAGAAAAGGACATCGTTGAATACAAAGAAGTTCCTCAGATTTCCATAATATCTTTATGGGCTCCAACTAAAAATGTTAAAATTGAATATAAGCTCCCCATTTTTCCAGTACATCTCTACCAATTATGTTAACTGGAACTTCCATAATATAAGGTTTAAGGACAGCTGTTTGTCCATCTTCTGATGTTATAGTAACATACGACACTGAGAGTTAGAAAAGAGCAGCGAGAGAGAGAGCCTCTGGGCCTGGGCTAGGCCTTATCTAGGGTATGGGCAGAGAAAGGTGTGGCCACATCAAATTCAGATGTGACCTCAGCGGATGCAGATGTGACCTCTTCCAGGTGTCCCAGTTGCCTAGGTAACGCAGGTACTGGGTGGAGACTTTGCTGCGAGAAGGGTGGAGTCTGCTCGCCATCCTGGAGCGGACCTTACATTCCAGCCTTTTAATAATCATAAAATAGGGTGTGGATTCTCTCTGGCTACTTCCTGCTGACAAGGGGGCTTCGACAATATGGGTAAAAGGCTGGAATTTGGTCCCCTCCCAGAGAAGGAAGTGAGCAGCAGTGGTCTCTTGGTGGCGTGAGTCCTTAGATGAAGTCTGGAGAAGTCTCATGAGCATTGAGGGGATGGAAAAAAATACTAGTGAGCAAATAAATGACAAGAGTAAGGACTTGGGGCTTAAAATGTTGTAGAAATATCCTTAGCTACTTCTGACATCTGGCGACTAGGTAGAGAAGTCAGGTGACAAAGGCAAGAATTATAAATTCCTGTTCAGTTAATAGGTAGATAGGTATAGACATTGGATGGGCAGGCTTCTTACTTCCCCTGACCTCCAGACTCTGGTTAATTTTGAAAGGGCACAAAATAGCTGATGTGTCCTCTCCTCTTACTCCTCTCCATGTTCCCTAGTTCCCCAGACTGGCTGTGTCTAAGTGCTCATTGCTGGGATGGCTTGTCCCAGTTGGTATTCAAGGAGGCTTGAACTCAAGGCCTGGGCACGGTCCCTGAGCACTTCTGCTCAAGGCTAGTGCTCTACCACTTTGAGTTACAATAGCACTTCCAGTGTTTGGCTGCTTACAGATAAGAGTCTTGAGCCATGCTTCCAGCTGGGCTCTTTGTAGGTTAGTTGGGAGATGGAGACTTAGGGATTTTTCAGCCCGGGCTGGCTTTGAACTGCAATCTTTGCTACAAAAGCCCTTTATTGTTTTGAATTAAAGCAATAGGGAGATGAAGTAGAATAAGTAGAGCTTACCTGGTTCTTATCAAGAATTGAATGACAAATATTCTGAAATGACAAAACTCATTAGATGTGATGAGAATTTCAGTACAGATATGCCCAGTATTTTAAAACCATGTAGTCAGTAGAATACACAACACAAAACAAAAAAGGCAAAACTCAAAACCGAAAATTTTGACAACAATGTTTAGACATCTTTGCTAACAAAGCACATCACATGGTTGGGCCTCAGTTACCAGGGCCTGTGAAAAAAGCAAATTGTTAGTAAGGCACCTTAGAATAGCCGGATGGAGTAGTAAGTTTGGTGGAAGGTTAAGGGCTAGATGGGGCCAAACCATCTTAAGCCAGCATGTGGCCAAGATGGCAAACTCAAGATGGCGAATTTCTGAAAATAAAATGCAAAGACACCCTGAACAAATAGACCAAGACTACAGTTGGCTAGCCTTTGAGAGAGAACCTAGAGGGGGTCCTTGGGATCCAGCCTGCATCGCACTCTTCAGGGCACAAGCTAAAATGTAGAAAAAAGAAAGGGAGAGATAGGGAAAGTTGGACATGAATGGCAGAGAGAGAGCAAAGAGAGCCTGGAAATAAAGAGAATTCTGACCATTTACCATTGTAGTAGCAAAAATTGTCTACATCTGAGAATGGCATAAAAATGAGGCGCTCTGGCTTTCCAGGGACCACAGGAGACATTTCAAAGGGGTTTCACGGTTCAGGCATGATTCGCAGCACCCCATTAAATGAGTAGGAAAGTCAGTCTGGTCAGTGAAGGAGAGCTGACCAGGTAGAAGGGGCATCCCGACTTCCCCCAGAGCCCTCTAGACAGAGCAACAGAGAACGTTAGAGTAGCTTCACTCACCAGAGTAGAGAAGTGGTGTGTAGCTTCACTCACCAGAGTAGAGAAGTGGTGTGGACGTGGATGTGAAAGCCAGCAATGGTATCGATGCGCTGTGTCTACAGCAGACAGATGGGTTCGCAAAAGGCCATTAGAACTGTGGGTATTCCTCAGAGCAAAAAAGGGAAAACAAACAGAAAAAGAAAAAAGAGGAAAAAATACCAGAGAGAAGTCCTAGCTATCCTGACTTTAAGCCCTTTATCCGAGTCATGCCACCATTCATGTTAGGTTTTTAAAAAGCGGTAGCCGAGTAAGAACAGCACCAGGCATGTGGTATTCAGGTAAGGGGTAGATTTATTCAATAGACCTGCTGGGACCAGGCAAGGTTGGCACTCCACGTGGCTGGGAAAAGCCTAGTAAAGAGAGATCTGGGAAAGAGAGAGGAAAGAAAGACAGGAAAGAGAGAGAAGAGAGAGCTAGAAAAGAGCAGCGAGAAAGCAGACTGAGAGAGCAGAGCTAGCTAGAAAAGAACAGTGAAAGAGCAGAGAGAGAGAACAGAGAGCTAGAATAGTACACTGAGAGCAGAGAGAGAGAGAGCAGAGAGCTATAAAAGAACAGTGAGAGAGCTAGAAAAGAGCAGAGAGCAGAGAGAGCTAGAAAAGAGCAGCGAGAGAGCGCCTCTGGGCCTGGGCTAGGCCTTATCTAGGGTATGGGCAGAGAAAGGTGTGGCCACATCAAATTCAGATGTGACCTCAGTGGATGCAGATGTGACCTCTTCCAGGTGTACCAGTTGCCTAGGTAATGCAGGTACTGGGTGGAGACTTTGCTGCAAGGAGGGTGGAGTCTGCTCACCATCCTGGAGCGTACCTTGCAAGGACGATACACCATCACTGCCTTCTTAAGTTTACCAATATCATCAACAGCAGCACCTTCATATCTGGCTGGTTGAGATATATCATTCATAGGGGGTGGTCGAATTACAGGATAAGAAAAAAATAGGCATTTCATCATCAAACTCTCTCTCTGAGCCCTCTGTTTTGTGAGGGAGTGATGCTATAAAAATTGCATCGGCCAATGAAGGAGCCGAAGGCTGCTTTACTTTCACTTTCTCAGGTTCTCTTTTCACTCTGCTAATTTCCAACTCCACATGTTGTAATTTTGATAAAAACAATTTCATTTGCTCAGACATTTTATTTACACTTTCAGTTTGTTCCTTTTTAGCCTTTTTTACCTCTTTTTTTTCTCTGTTATTTGCAATGCATCCTTATCTATTGTGTCGTTAACCTCAGAGTCCAATTGTAAATCTACAATAGAAGGGGTGGCCTCTTTCTTTAAGTCTGCTATTAATCTTTCCTCATTCAAAGCTTTAAGAAGGGTATGTAAAATAGCCCAAATGGATCAAATCTAATAGGAATCTTTTCCCCTTCTTGAACAGCTCTTTCTATGTTATTCTTTACTCGTTTCTAATTATCAACATCTAATGTTCCTTCATCGGGGAACCAAGGATTCCATTCCATAACTACATTAATACACAGTTCTATGTCAGAAGAAGAAATATTTAGACCATAAGCAGCAAGTAAATGTTTAAACATATGTAAGTACGGAGTAGATTTAACTTGTCCCATCACCCTGTAATTAAAAGTACTTACCTGAATATCCTTTCCTGAATTCAACAATGAAGGGTCCCTGTTTGGGTGCCAATTGTATCGTCTAGTGCCTTGGGGTCCCTGGGTAAGGGTAACGAAATCACCAGGACACTGGGGATGCAGAGTGCAAACAGCAATTGCCACTGCATGCTATGCTTTATTGTTAGTGGGTATTTGAAGACAAGCAAGCATGATCTTTGCCAAGATTTGGTCAGAAGACATTGACACAAAAATTTCAACAGATACATTTTTACTTGACCTATGAGACAATGCATTGGTATATTATTATTTTTGGGGGGGTCCGTTCGTCGGGCCTGAACTCTGGGCCTGGGTGCTGTCCCTCAGCTCTTCAGCACAAGGCTAGAGCTCTACCACTTGAGCAACATCACCATTTCCGCCTTTTTTCTTTTTGCTTAAGTGGTGCTGAGGAATCTAACTCAGGGCCTCATGCATGCAAGGCAAGCGCTCTACCACTGAGCCACCTTCCCAGCCCTGTCTTGGTATATTATTATCTAAACTATTTTAGAGCAAGCTTAAACCACTTCTCCAATCTCAGGAAAATGCTTGACCAGCTGTTCAACTATGCTTAAGCAAGCAGAAGAGCTACTTCCTCAGCTCCCAGGAGTCTGTGACATTTGTTTTGAGATAGGGGGAGAGAACATTTTCCCTCTCTAGCCCGACATACCAAGAGCTTTCCTAATACTCAAAGACAGTCCTCAGACAATCCTGAGGCCAGGGCCTACATCATTCTGCCCCTTCAACATAGACCCTGAGTCTTCACAGGCTTTGAACTGTAATCTTAAAATCTGATTATCTATGATAGTTAAAAAAGTATAAATATAAATAATATTTCCAAGAATACCAGTGGGGGAAAAATGATGCAACCCAGTTTATAGTGGTGTTCTTTCCAGAACACGGAGGCCAATACATTAGCAGAGGTGCAGTGTATTTTCACAATGGAGATAAGCTATGCTTGATGTGAATTAAGGGAATTTTGAGATGCACCCTACAAGTTGGAAACTGGTGGGCTAGGATGACTTTATGGCATAAATCTTGTGATTGATGGTCATTAAATAATAGCTTAATCTGACAAACAACTGCTTACTCCTGAAGAATTAATTATAACATGCTTCATAGTTTTATCCTATATCAGAATGTAGCTTTTTTCTGTTCAGCTCTCAGTCTGTAACACCCCATTGGAAAATGGATCTATTGCAGAATTACATAACATACAAACAGGCATATTTTGAATCTGTCAGGTATGGAATGTTCAGAATTTGAAAATGAGTAGTTATTAGACATAGGAATTTTGAAGAACACGTACATTCTGTCCTCTTAACAACTTATTTACTTTTAAAAGTTATGGGTTTCCATAGAATTAAACTGTTTTCTGTTTTAGTATAAGAAAGTACTAGATTTATTCTATTTTCAAAATATTGGCAAGTATATTTTGAAAAAATTGTCTAGTTGGATATGTCAAGTTGATGACCCTCTGATAAAGAAGAGGTAATTAATTCAAATTAGATGCCAAATAATACTGATTTTTAAAAAGTTACTACATAAAGAATAATATTGACTATACCAAAACAGTGAAATTTTATTTCATCAGCTTATTTTTTAAATTTAATTTTAATGAGAAAGTGATGTGCACTGGGGTTACAGCCATTGTAAGGTACTGAACACATAACTTTTCAAACTTGTTATTCCCTCTCTCATTTTTCTCACAGTTTTTCCTTCACCCCAATACGCCTCAAAAGTTGTAATGTACATTTACAACATATTGTCTTGTGAGAATTGCTATTGCATTGGTTTGCTCTTTGTCCTTTGCCTCACCATTATTTTTGTTCATGTTCCTTTCCCTAATTAAGGTAAATGTATACACAATACACAGGATACCAAAATCAAACACAGCAGGGGATTAACCACACGGGAAAATCTCAAAGAAAATAGAAATCACATAGTACATCAAAAACAACAACCGCAAATAAATATTTCTCTTTCCATATCTTGGAGTTCATTTTGCTCAGCATCAGTTTATATGGTCATATATACGCATAACAAAGGTACTGGAAAATAGTTTTTCATGGATACTATATCATGAAAACAACATGTTAACTGCTTTTGATGGTAAAGGCGGGATTATGATTGGTGATTTCACGATTCTGATAAAGGAATTTCAAAAGAGCATTAAAATTTATGACAGGTAAATTTTAATTGTTCAAACTTTTTAACAACTTAGCCTATTAAGAAAATTTAAAATTGTCTGGGAA
This sequence comes from Dipodomys merriami, assembly GCF_024711535.1. Taxonomy (NCBI): domain Eukaryota; kingdom Metazoa; phylum Chordata; class Mammalia; order Rodentia; family Heteromyidae; genus Dipodomys; species Dipodomys merriami. The sequence goes on along the minus strand of NW_027202584.1, from coordinate 160,501 downwards.
AATAGGCTTTCATGCAAAGAAATCCGTGGAGATTTAGCTGAGAGGGAGCAATGTGGGTGAATATGCTCATTTTCACAGTAAACAAACAAGCCTCACAAACCTTGCTGTAAATCCTGTAGGTTCCCTTGAGAATTGTCCTTACCCAGGAAATATGCTCTCACTGTGTGAAACAATGTTGCAGTGGAATTAATATTCAAAGATCTTTAAAAAAAGACATCAAAATTTGTGAATTGACATTTAATTACCAAACAGTAATTCTCTGAAAAAGACGGAAAGATGTAACTCAAAATCACTTGATTTTATTAAAAGTATGAGAAAAAAAGTAGTGAAGAAAGATGAGAGAAACCATAGAGGACTGTTTTCTCTCTAGTGGTGTAATGGGTTCTTGACCTTGTTTCTTCCATTCTATCTTCACAAGCTATAAAGTGTAGCTCAAGACTGGAGTAACCAGTTCAGACAAAGAATACTCAAAGAATGGGGGCTGGGAAAGTGGCTCCGTGGTAGAGCGCTTGCCTTGAATGCCTGAGGCCCTGGGTTCGATTCCTCAGGACCAGATAAGCAAAAAGAAAAAAGCCAGAAGTGGAGCTGTGGCTCAAGTGGTAGAGCACTAGCCTTGAGCTGAAGAGCTGAGGGACAGCACCCAGGCCCAGAGTTCAGGCCCCACGACTGGACCCCACCCCCCCAAAAAAATACTCAGAGAAGAAAATATTTGCAGTAGATGTAGGTAATGTATAACCTTTGACAATCTATTTTAAGCTATTCAAAATTCTCCCCTACCCCAAACTGCCCACTTTGAACAATTTGTTTGCTTTTCTCATGACTTCCCTTCATTAACTGCTTAAAATTGTGTGAGGTCATATACATACTCTCTAGAGATTGCTGTTTGTTTGTGATTTTTGTGTGTTTTTGTTATATTTGAACTCTAAGTCAAGTTTTCCTAGCCTTGGTAGAACAATTATGGATCTAACATTCCAGGAATTATTTTTTGGCCTACTTATGCTGGACTGAAATCTTCCATTCATCATTAGGAGAGGGGTATTAAAAATAATCTTGTGACATTTGTGATTTTGTTTACTCATATGCCGAGGACCGGCTCTGTCTGGACGACAGAGGACACCTAGGGGAGGAACCTGGAATAGGGGGGGAGATGGCAAACAGACAACTCACACACATTAAGAGTGGATGCTGATTACGATTTTATGCAGAGGATAACAAACTTTTATAGCAAAAGTCTTCATGAGAACTGTCAAAAGGTTACACAATCTTGCTGCAGGACTTCATTCTTGGGTGTCACCAGCTGGTCGCCTGATAGGCATTTGTTTCCGGCTTATCTCTAAGAAATAAAATGGGTTTCAATGTTTGTCACCAATTAACCATTACCTTTTTTTATAGAGGCCTTAACTGTCCCATAAGATCTTTCCTGTTCCTTTTTTAATAGTAAACTTCAAGGAGACCTAGATCTAGCAAGTCTCTTAATAAATAAAAGAGAGTAGCAGGAAATTCTTTCTCCTAAGTAGTTATCTCAGCAATTGCCATACATTCTTTCTGTTCTAGCCGAGCCTACAGCTTCTTGCAAATCTCTTACAAACAATTCCTTCTGCTGAAGTGACTTTGTGAAACCCCCAATACTTTTATATTTACTTATGACTTGTCTACTGGCCTCCATAAGAGGGGTTTCAGGGTAGAATTTAACTCTGGTGAGTTAGTCATATTTTTAAGACACTCATCAGATATTGGAGTCATCAACACTCTTAAGAAAGAGCTTTGAATACGGGAACGTTGACAATGAGTAAGTACAAAGAGCAGTAGAAAAAGTAAAAGATTAATAGGCACTCCTATACAGTGAAGAAAAGAAAAGCAGAAACACATCTTTCCCAGGGGTTTGCCAGCCTTTCCAGGAGTAGGCCTCTTAGAAGCCCCATTCTCTGAGGTAGACTTCGGTGAAGTCCCATTGTTCAGAGATAGGTCTCTGTGGAGCCCCATTCTCAGGTCTGAAAGGAGACTCCACTGGAGTCTGCTAAGCAGACTCCACTGGAGTAGGCGTGGCACTCATATGGGCTGGTCATCTGTAAATTGAAAGTTTGGACTACAGTAATTTCTCTCATATTTTGTGATCTCATCTTTCATTTTAATTTGCCTTACATTTCACAATTGCTTACGGCTAATTCCTGCAATGAATTGAGATGGGTCTTCAATTACTTTCTCTTAGCATGTTGCATGGACCAAGGTGAGAAGTCTTGCCCATGTTATCTGATGATGCAGGTAACTGGGACCTGATATTGTCGGACCCATGGGTACTGCAGAAGAATAATAGCTTTTAGGCATCATATCAGTAAAATTTGGGTATAATCATTAAGAATGCTTCAGAAATATGGAAAAAAACACTGGGACTAGCGAGTTAACACAATAAACACATCACATCAGCAGTGTAAAATCTCTTCTAGATTAGAGAAAAACAATACTGTTTTTTTTTTTTTACAATGTGAATTCAGAAGAACAAGAAAACTTAGAAGGTGTCACAAGTTTATACCGAAGACATTGCATTGATACATTTTATAGTCTAATATATATTCTAAACCTAATTATTTATGTTCCAATCTATTTATGGGAATAATTTTCAATTTATTTGTCAAATTATCAATTAATTCTAGTAAGATTCACTGTGTGAGATTTAAGATAAGCACATATAAAATATATAAGTATATATAATATAAGAAATTGTTATGCATTATTCTGTTGTGTTTAGGGTATCAAAGGCAACTCTGTTTTAAAGTATTATTCCATTATCTCTACCTCAGTTTTTGGTAGAGTTAGACCTAATACTTTACCATTTGTAAATTTACAACCTGGAGGCAAGAGGAAACACTTTGATTAAAACATTACCAATTTAAGGCCTAATATCGAGGAGAAACATATGGACTTCTCAAGGAACTATGGAAATATTTGGTGGTAGAAAGTCAGTAGTGTAAGTTCCTGCCTGGTTGGATGGTAGACAGGCCAGGATATTAGGTAAACATGAATATGAACAATTTTTTCACCTTCTTGGCTTTAGCTACTTTTGAAATGATAGGTATAATAAATAATTATATTGTGATAAAATACCTTCTATTCTGAAAAATTCGGTCTGAGGTGTTCATCTCTCTATGAACCCTTGTAACTAAGATTAGTTTTGTTCCAGTAAGACAATCTATGCTGTCAGGGTAAGATATTCTGGTTGGTCTGTTCCTACATGGAAGAAGGGTAAAGGGTCAGGAAGACATTTTTCCCTTGAGCTACCACCTCATGTCCAATGTCTAAATGTCCACTCTAGGCTTCTCGATGAAGAAGGGTATACTTACCTCATTTCTAGTATACATGAGTGGCCTTTTTGGAAAGTAGTCTCGGCACTGTAGTAAGCCGATTAATTTCCGCATCCCAAAGGAGAAATTTGCATGGTATTCTTCTCCATTATTTTCTTGCAATTGATACCCTCCTCACATTTTCATCTTGTTCCGTGTCTTCATCAGAATTGCTTAACCAGAGACTTTGAGTACCAGTTCGAATGAGGTGTCCATGTATTTCCCCAATAGTTCACATTGGTTGAAATGGTCAGAAAAATCCGGTGAAATTTCTGCAGATGTTTTTTCACCAGAATTTATTTTCTCTTTTTCCATTTTTACTATTTTAAATTATTCAAACTGGAGAGTAGTGAATTGATAGAGAGCAGAGGAAATATTTTCCTCCGTATTCAAATGCACAGACTGAAAATGAAGACCAGTGGTGTATTCATGATTCATGTGCAGCTTATTCTAAGAAGGAGAAAATAGGAAAAAATGCCTTCTATGTAAATAATTTGGGAAATACCAAGATATAGTGTAAGAGAACTTACTATTCAATATATGAGCTTTAAGAGCTTGCTAATAGATCCATTATTTATTGGTAACCAACATTTGAAAAAAATGTATAATGCAGTAGTAAAATAGAATTCCTTTATATGACTACCTAAATTCTTGTTTTTTAAAAAAAACACTTGTTTTCATCTTAAAAAGTAGGCCTGGGCTGGGAAGGTGGCTCAGTGGTAGAGCGCTTGCCTTGCATGCCAGAGGCCCTGGGTTCAATTCCTCAGCACCACATAAGCAAAAAGAAAAAAGCCGGAAGTGGCGCTGTGGCTCAAGTGCTAGAGCACTAGCCTTGAGCTGAAGAGCTGAGGGACAGCGCCCAGGCCAGAGTTCAGGCCCCAGGAAAGGACCAAAAAAAAAAAGTAGGCCTATCTATTGTCTTCAGGTGATTTTGATGATTGAAGATGCTTAATGAGAAGTCAAAATGTATTAGTCGTCCTTTGATATCAATTAAATTTCATTTTTCCTTCTTGGAGAATATAATGATCAAAGCAATAGTTCAGAATCAGCAAGCAATAGTTCAGCATCATGCTTCCAGTGCAAATGGATCTCCAGTAAGTAATCCTCTATACCATTTTCCACAAAGTTTTGTCACAGATACAATCTGCCTGCCTTCTCTAGCTGCTTTCCTAGCCTGGACCTTTTCTTTCATTGTGCAGGAAAAGTGTGAGTCAACTGATTTCAGTCAGATCGATTCCTAGAATTATCAAGGATTTAGATTCGTTTAAAAAAAATTAGTTGTGGTAAATAATGCTTCAATAAACATAGTTGTGCTGGTAGCTTTAGTGTGGTCTTGTTTGTAAACATTTGGGTAAATGCCCAAAAGTGGGATTGCTGGATCATAGGGGAGATGTATGTGAAGTCTTTTGAGGAACCTCCATACTGCTTTCCAAAGTGGTTGAACAAGTTTACATTCCCACCAACAATGAAGTAAGGTTCCTTTCTGTCCACATCCCCTCCAGCATCTGTTGTTGTTAGAGTTCTTGATTTTTGCTGTTCTAACTGGAGTGAGGTGAACTATATTTGATGTCAGTATAACATGTGGAGGAGATGGGGACAAACAAGTCGTTTAAGGATTCAGGTAGACCTGTTGCAACAATGAGAAGTACAAAATGTCATGTCAAAACCAGCTTTACAATGTCGGTGTGGGGGGGGGAGGGGGGTATAATTGGGTGGGAGGAGGGGGGTAAAATTGGGTGGGGGGAGGGGGGAGGCGGGGAAGGGAAGTGAAGGGTAAACAAAGGAGGAGGCTGCAATGCTTGGTAAGAAATGTATGCATTATCCTGCCCATGTAATTGTAGCCCCTCTGTGCAGTATGTTCTCAAATAAAATAAAATACAATTAAAAAAAATTAGTTGTGGGGCCTGAACTCTGGGCTTTTGCACCGTCCTTGAGCTCTTCAAATCAAGGCAAGCGCTCTACCACTTGAGCCACAGAACCACTTCTGTGGTTCTGTTTATGTGGTGCTGATTTGGGAAATGCAGAGCAGAAAGTGAAATGATGCAACCAAAAATATAAAAGCAAAATAAACTAGGATAATTATGGAGCAACCATATTGTCTATGAAACTCATGAAAGAGAGAGAGGAAGAGAGATACAGATGTGCAATGACCTAGCTAGCCAAAAAATCCATGCTTCTGATCCATTTACAAAGCTAACAATTTTATTTTTCATTTGTTAAAAGAGATGGAAATAGAATTTATATATTTACTTGAAATTAGTAAATACATTTTTAGTAGCCTACATAAAGAGACATAGCTTTGAACAAATTACAAACAAGAATCTTAATCCTTGGGCTAGGAAAGTGGCTAGTGGTAGAGTGCTTTTCTTGCCACTTATTACAGTGCGGAGACTACTTTCCAAAAAGGCCACTCCTATGAATACTAGGGATGAGGATGAGTATACCCCTCTTCATCGGGAAGCCTAGTGGACACTTAGACAATGTCCACGAGTTGGTAGCTCAAGGCAGATATTCACGCAATTACTGTGAATGTCTGGACACCCCTGCACAGTGCTTATATGTGAAACATATTGCAACAGTACACACACATCACACACACACACACACACACACACACACACACACATCATACATCATCATCATCATCATCATCATCATCATCATCATCATAAGATTTCTTCTTAAGTATTTTTTGTGTATGGTCTTAAGAAGAAATTTACATTACTAACTTGAATTTCTGACAGAACAATGTAATCACTATACATCTTGCTTCTATACTGTCAATATTAAATTGCTATCTAAGTATGTGCAATAGATAAGTATAGGAAAAAGTAGGAGCCACACTGGTGGCTCATGTCTTTATTCCTAGATAAGCAGAAAGATAAAATCTGATGATTGTGGTTTGAAACCAGATGAAGAAAAAAATCTATTAGATTCTGGTTTGAAAGTAACCAGCAAAAGCTAGAAATGGAGCTGTGGTACAAGCAATAAAATGCTAGCCTTGAGAAAACTAAAACAAAAAAATAATAAATTTTGGGACAGAGCTAGGCCCTGAGTTCAAGCTCTAGTATTAGTATTTAACTAATGAAGGAATGAATTAGTTAAAGAATTGCCTAAAATAAATGAAGTGGTCACATGTGGAGGGGCAGAAAAAATGTAACTACAATGATGACTGAATTATGTATTATTTTGTAATAAGGCAAATTATCATTTGTCATAATCACTAATATTTGTGTGTATACGTGTGCACACATATGTGTTTATGTGTGTGTGTGTGTGTGTGTGTGTGTGTGTGTGTGTGTGTGTGTGTGTGTGTGTGTGTGTGCTGTTGCAATGTTGCTTGCCAACATGAACAGGGTGAGGCTAAAAAGAACTGTATTGCAAAGTTTCTTTTTATTTATCAGTGTTCTGTCCTGTCATTTCAGTGGAACCACCCTTCTGTACATTTTATTTGTTAATAACATCATCATAATCAAAGCATTTACAACATAAGTTAGATAAAAGAGATCATTTTCAGTTCTTAATATATGTTAGGTAAAAAGATACACATATAATTAGGTAGTAAGTTATTGCTGTAAGAAGACTGTCAGTACAAAATATGTACTTGACTTCTTAAATTGGTTATATTTTTAAGAAATATTCATGGAGTGATTTTGACCAACTTGACCAAATAGGTATTACTCTCTGGTTATTTCTGTGAAACACAAGGTGGATAAACTCTTTCCGGATTTCTGTTGAAAATAACATTCTTTGTAAGAACGTATCTATTCACAGTAAGATAATAAACCCCATATTTTTAAGGTTTGAATATCGCATCATATTGACTGAAAATCAGTATTGTTGCTATGCTTGTTAGATATATATTTAAAAAAACAAAAACATGTGTCATCTCTAGATTGTGGATGCATTTGAAGTTGTTTTGTACATACAAAGGTTTCTTCATTAATAGTTCTTTTGTGGGAGTAACTATCACAACTTTAACAAATAAGACTTTTCGAATATCTTTTGCAATATAAATAACATTCCAGACCGTGTCTTGCAATTTCAGAAAACCATTTAAATATTTTAGTAATATTTTAGTTCATTGATTATACAGCTAAAGACATTTCTGAAATAAATATTGTGAAGATCTGAAAATGTGGGTGGGTATATAGGATTTTTTATGGATCATTTTATGAAAAGCCAGTTTTTTTGAAACTAAAAGAAATAGAATAAAAGAATGTAAGTGAATTGGGTAACTAAATTATTAGTATAATTTTGTTTTCTATTAGCACAGTCCTTTGAATGTAGATGATGCAGTTAAATTATTTTTGTGTCACTGTGCTTCAGTTATTTTTAGAATTTTTGTAGTTATAAGAGTGAATTTGTAGTAAAAATAAATGTCTTTTAATATGATTAGGATTAATCTTGTGTTTTGTGTTCTACTCCCATGAAAATGAGTTATTTTCAAGTGTTAATAGTTTATAATTGAATCTTCAGTATCATAAGAAATTTTGAAAAAAAATGGTAGTATTGATGTCTTTATTTTTGGGGGTAGGGGTTCAGTGGTGGAGCTTGAACTCTGGGCGCTGTCCCTCAGCATTTCAGCTCAAGTCTAGCAGTCTACCACTTGAGCCACAGCGTCACTTCCAGCTTTTTTCTTTATGCTTGTTTGGTGCTAAGGAATCGAACCCAGGGCTTCATGCATGCAAGGCAAACACTCTACCACTAAGCCAACTTCCCAGCCCTTCATGTCTTTTTAAACCAATAGTATTCACAAGTTGGAGAGTTTTTAATTCATACTTAGATCTTGGTGTCTATGATTTTTTATCCTCTCATTCCTAACATTAATGATAGGTCAGAGTGCATTTTTGAGTATAGGAAAGGTAAAATATTTATCTGGGGGGTCAAAGGTGATTTTTTATAGCAGTCTTGCTTTAATAGCATTTTAAAGTAGTTCCTTTCTCTCAAAATGTTGGGTATAAAAAGTAATCAAAATACTTCGAATGGTAAACAACTTCGTTGAGCTACAATATGGAAATGATTGGTCCATAAGACCTGCAGTCTGTTTCCATCAGGAATTGGGAGGTCATTATTTCAATAAGGCAGTGTTAAACAGAGATAGGGTCCCCAGGCAGTGCAGTGTTGAGTGAAGGCATAAAATATGATTTCTACTATTTTGAGCTAGAAATCAAGAATATTATTCTTTAACAGCTCCTTTCACCAGGGAGGTATGCATTGATTCTGAACTTTGAGTTTTCATATTATAGTTCCCTGTTTTCTAACAAAGATAAAGTGAAATATTGTGAAAGTGAAAACAATAATTCTGGGAAATTTTCCTAGAATTTGTAGACTAAGTGCTGGTATTTTAGTCATAAAATAGAATGAGGTTAATTGATACAGTGGGAGACGATCCTCAGGCTCACACTTACCATGTGTGCAATGTTGTACTAGTAATTTCAACTCTGAAGACTTCAATATCATCATCTGAGAATTAAAAATGTAAGGAGTTCCACTTTATGCAATTATTGTGAGGATTAAATTATATACCATAGGTAAAGTACTTGGAAAAACAATCAATTAGCATTTGGCACATTCTACCTGTTATTTTATCATGTGATGAATTCTAATATTTTTACCGTGATTTTATATGTGCAATGTGATGTATTGATATTCATTGCATTGATCAGTTTTCTGTCACTCTGAGGAAAATACCAGCAAAGGAAATTTCTGAGGAGGAAACTATTTTATTGACTCATGGTTTAAGAGAACACAGTTGAAGATCAAATGTCTCCATTGTTTTTAATCATATTTTTATTATCTTAACTAGGTGTACACGGGAATTTCCATTCTATAAATGAGTTTTTAAGTATAATGGATCTTTATATAACTTTTCCCTACCCTTCCAAACCTCACCCCTTTAATTTTTTCTAGTTTCATATTATTTGCATTGAATATAATGTCTTCACTCTTACTCCATAACTCTCTTTATTTCTTCCCTTTGACTTCCCCTCACATCTTCCAAGTGATAGTTTCCTGGTATTCATTTTGTTGGATTAAAAGTTCAATTTTATAAGAAATTACACCTTTTAAATACTGCTCTGAAAAATGAAAACTTTGGTTAATACTCTTGTTTAACTTGCATAAAATTCTGGCTTCCAAATATGCGACAGAACATGGGTCCTTTGTGTGTCTGGCTCTGACTTCATTTACTTAACATATTTTTAGATCTATCCCTTTCTTTGCAAATAATGTAACAGTGCTCATAATGGATAGGTACATTCCAATTGTGTATATATGACACAATTTCTCCAACCATCCTCTGCCAAAAGGCATCTTGGCTGTTTCCATAACTTGGCTGTGGTGAATAGTGCAGTAATGAACAAGGTTGTGAAAGTGATTTTACTGTAACCTTTTGGAAGAAATCATCACTATCTTTCTGGGAGCAATCCTCTAGCCAGTTTTCTAGAATAAGCACATCCTTCCTTTCATCTCTATCACAAGATATTGCAAGTCCTCAAAAATACACTCTACCATACATGTCTCAATAAGCTAAAACCACACTATGCCCATATTCTTTCAATAAATTTTTAATACTTACATAAATTTAGTGAGAACTTTCTATGTACTTTCCTAATGTGGGAATAAGAGATATAACAACAGAGTAAAAGTAAGAAAAATATATTTTAATTAGCTATTATCATATTTAAAATCTTTTTCAGCTCTAACTCATAGCCTCACTTACTATTATTTTAATCTTTATTTGATTACTTCATCTATCCCCTAAATTATAACAGGTGAGTTAAATACAGATAAAAATTTTGGTTTGATTTTGACATTCATGTGTGAGGATGCACAATATGGGCAAATAGATGGATTGGAATTAATAGCAATTATCCATTTTGTTAAAATAGAGATGGTTTTTTTCAAAACTGATACATATTTCCTTCAACAAAAACAAACTTGTAACAATTCCCTTTGTTTTGCTACTTACTAACTTTTGTTTCCATTTTATTTTATAATGAAGGATGATTTCATATATGTACTGTAGATACAAAAATATGTTAAACTATTTCTATCCATATGTATTGATATATATATATATACATACATATATTACACAGGTTACAATGATAATTTATAACTTCTGTAACTATACAATTTACTAAATTATTAAAAACATCGATGGTTCATGCCTGGAATCCTGGTTACTCGGGAGCCTGAGATCTGATGAACATTGTTTAAAGCCATCCTGGGCAAGAAAGTCCATAAGCCTCTTATCTCCAAACAAACAACAGAAAATAAGAATTGGAACTGTGGCTCAAAGTAATAGAGTGGTAGCCTTGAGAGAAAAAGCTCAGGGACATCACCCAGGTTCTTAGTTCAATAACTACAATCTACCCAAAAAAATCTATTTAATTTACACCTGTGTAAGTAGAGTATTTCCATCACCCAAATGCACATCCATGCTCATTTGCAAGGTAAATCTGTTTTGTCTGAAGTACCACTAAGCACTATCACTAAAGTAGCATCGGAACGTGGGTTCATTCTATCTCTCTAATGGATTTTTCTCCACTAAAATACTCAAGTGTTACAATTATTCCAATTATTTAAAATCATACCTTTTTTCTTTAATACCCCTAATATTACAGTTTGAATTCAGTGTCTTGTGTCCCCTAAATGGGTGTTCTTTCCATTTTGTCATGTGCCCAGCCCGAAATTATCCTGACAATTTTTCAGATAGAAACTGGCTTCCTACATGTGTAAGATCTTGGCCTCAGTCCACTTTATGTTATTCTTCCTGGAATTTAGAATAACAAGTGCATGGTATTATTTATAATTTTTTTCTGTGTAGTCTCGGCGTTAGCCACTGTTCTCAAATCAGTGCACTCCCATGTAGTCAGGATTTTCATAAGCTTGTCATAGCTGATTTTTAAAAAAAACTTTGCATTTCCTGCAGGTTCTTGAGTACTGAATTAATTTGTGTTTTCTTGTCTTGTTTTGTTTCATTTGAATGAATGTGTTGAGTTGTTCCTCACTTTTCCATTTGTTTCTTTCCCTGATATTCTTACCTAAAGTGCTGAGAAACTAATTCTTCTTTCTCAAGATAGTCAGGGTGAACATTATTCATTCCAAAGCAATTTCAGTAACATTTAAACACCTTCATATCTATGAATGGTATACAAATGTTAAGCGCTGAGAAGGGTGTTTTTACTTTCACGGTAGTCTTTGTCATACACAGATCATGAAATATATGAAGATAATATAACTACAGATGCATGCCAGGAGTATAAAAACCTACTATTAATTGTGTGACAGAAGCTTCCCTTCTAGTGAAAGAAATATATTGCTTGATGCAGGATTTCACAAAATCATATTGCTAGGAAGAACCTAAGCTATCATCTAATACTACAGACTTGAAAGTGATGAATTGACTTCCTGAATAATTTACTTTTGGGTCAAATAAAAGCAGGCATCCAAAAAGAGTGTAGATTTTAGAGAAACATGATGAATTTTATGTAAATAGGTCCTTAGCTGATTTTGTTAATTTGTGACCTAATACAGGGAAATAAAGTACAGCAAGGTAAAAAAATAAAGAACTTCACAATAAAATACTCATTTGTGTGTGTGTGTGTGTGTTTATGCGCATACGAGTATGGAAACACACATGTGCATGTTCTCATGCATGCATTCATCATTCTTGAGGCTTGATAGTGCCTGAGAACTATTCCTCAGCTTCTGTGCCCAAGGATAGTGGTATACCACTTCAGCCACTTCTGTGTTTTTTTGTTTTTTGTTTTTTAGATAATCACTTGTATTTTCATGATTGGACTGGCTTTGAAGTGGTCATGAGATTTCAGACTCCTGAGTAGCTAGTTAAGCTTATTCAGCCTCTGAGTCCCTAGTTAAAATTCTGCCTGTCCTCTATGCTTCACTGCTCTTTTATTCATTTCCTGAGGTAATCACAAGCCTAAGTCATATATATGCCTAATTGCTTTAAAAGTACTGTTACTGCTTGGCACCAGGCGCTCCTATCTGTACTCTTAACTACTTAGGAGGCTTGAGAACAGAACCCAGGCCAAAAGTTTAGTGGAATTACTTCTCAATCTAAAGCTGCCTGCATTGGATCATTTCCACTATCCTTCACTACCTAGTTACTACGATTGGAAGGCCTGTGGATCCAGGCCAGTCAAGGTAGCAGGTTGGAAAAGTTGGTGTTTATCTCAGATGCCACTGATGATGAGAAAGCTAAAAGGACAGATCAGGTGCATGTTCTTGTGGAAAGGAATCCCCTATCCTAAAATTAACCACTGATATGACGCCGGCCTAGCAAGAAAAATATACCCCCAAGTTGAAATATCCACAATTTCCCACAGCCAAAATAAGTATATACATGAACATTCAAAAACTTAGTAAAATCTCTTCTTTGCTCTAATATCAGCTTCATCTGATTATCATATGATGTGACAGAACAGTTTCTTCATTAATCTTATGATAATTTAAAAATTCTTTCTCACTTATTAAGTGCAAATTATTGGCAAATTGCATCATTTCTTACATATTTGACTACCACTATAAATTCATCTTATGATTATCATTAATAGTAATATATTCTGATTTGTTACTTTACTTTGTAACTGTTTTTAAACTTTTTGCTTTTCTGCTGAAGATGAAGTATTTAAATAGTATCATCAAAGTATATTCCTTGGGTATTTATGGCAGTTTTTTACAAAGTTTTTAACCAATGGATTCTAAGAGTTCTTAATTGGTATATCATTTGGTTTATTTTTAATTTCAATTTAATTTTATTTCAATGGTAGTGTACACAGAGGTTACAGTTACATAAATAAAGTAATGAGTACATTTCATAGGGAGGGAACATTGTTATCTCTTCCATCAATTTTTTGTACACTCAAAAGAAGAACTACTGATGCTTTTGCAGTTGCTATTGTTCCATGGGTACTTTTGCTTTCTTTGTTAATGCACTTTTATTATAAAATCGATATACAGAGGGTTTACACTTAAGTAAACTAAAGAGTACACTTCATTTTATTTTCTAAATTTCAAATTTTGGGCTTAAATGATTTGTTTCTTTAGGTTAATTCATTTTTTCAGAGTTGTACGATTAGTTAATTTATTTTTGCAATGTTTTTACACATGTAAACTATTCAGACACATGTATTTTGCTTTTATAATATTTAACATGTGACTATTTTAAATTATTTTCTTAATTTTTATATGGCTATTGATTTTAAATAAATTTATTTTCTTATAGTTATAAACATATTTGTCCAGGTAACAAATACTTACTGTATTTTCAAGAAGCACATACTTTATTAAGAAAGGCTTCATTACTTGGTCACTCTTTGGAAATATTTTTACTTGAATTAATAAAAAGTTTGATCTCCGCATTGTGATTAGTGGCATCCATTTCCTCGCTATGGTGGGAAGTGTAAATAGGGTTTGTAATTCGAGAGATACTGAGAAACTCTGTGACCTTATTATAAAACTATTCAGAATGAAATGATTAGAGATACAGCCATCGCTAGTGTTATATAGGGCACCTCGCTATCATATACTAAATCTTGAGTTAAAACACCAGTAACATCAATCTTTTGTCAAAATAAAAGGACACATATTTAAAAATGTTTATTATTGAAACTTATTTGCAAAGATTCTCATGTCTTCTAATAATTTTCAATTTACTTAATCTATAAAATCCAAGTATATTGTGATTATTTTATTTCTACTAAACTTTTAAATTGTACGAGCAATATTAAGATTTCATATATAACATACTTTTACTATTTGTGATAATTTCCTCCATTTAATATGATAATATCAATATTCCAAATGTGTGTATGTGGTGTGTATGTGTGTGTTTATGTGGTTTTTGTGTGTGTGTGCTTTGTGTGTACTTTGTAATGTTTGAGAGATCACACCATTGCTTCACACATGCTAGGCCAATGTTTTACCACTGGGCTATACTGCCTATAGTCCAAATATTGTTTTAAATCATGACTTTGAAACTTTCATTCCTAGTATGTTTTTTCAAAATTATATATGATAAAATGTGATCCATATTCTATCCACGCTAGCAATTTTTATTGTTATTTAGAATATTCCCACTGCCTTTCCACTTCCAAACTCTTGTGTTTGTTATTGATAAAGGTTTTACTTTGCTTCTTTTCTCTCTTCATTCTTTCTCCCTTTATAGTTTAGCTATTCTTTCTTTTATTTCTTTGGGAATTAATTATCATATTCCTACTAAATTTCCTTACATTGTAATAGGTTTATACAATGCTTTATTTTCTATTTTTTCCCATTTTTCACTGACTTTTGGTCCAAACTATTAGATGGATTAAAAAGAAACTTGACTCAGGACATTTTACTTTTCTCCTTCTCTTCTCTGAAGTCTTTCTGTTTTTTGAAACACAATAGCAATGACATATAGCTCCTATGTGGTCCATCATTCTTTCCCCTCTCACTCTCCTCTGTTGTAAAGCTCAAGTTGTTATCATTCAGATTTATTATGCTACAGCATTATCTAAATCTTAACTCATTCCTAAATTAATTTTAGTTGTTTCCAGTATTCTCTAAAGACATTTCTCTATGTATAATATCTGGGGTCTTGTGTTTTTCCAAGGTACAAAATATGAGTGACTAACAAACATCTAGATATCTCTGTAGAATATTGGTCCACCTGCTCAACAAACTTGTATGTAAATTCAAGGAATACAGGTCAGTCAGAACATTCTTGTAAAATGGGTGTAGCTTCAGCCTTCAAACTAGTTTTGAATCTTATTACCACGTTTAGTAGTAAAGATAAAATAGTTCTACTATAAGAGCAGATACATAGAAGAATGTAACAGATTTATCAAAAATAAATTCTTAGTTTTATGATCAATAGATGTTGAAAACTATCCTATGACTTTATGAAATAAAAATAAAATCTTAAATGGGTGTATTGACACTATTTTCTCTCGAGATTTAAAGAATGATCTTAGACTACTACCTCAAACCTTTTTTGTTTTGTTTTGTATTTTTGTCATTCATGAGGCTTGAACTCTGGGCTTAGGCGCTGTCTGTGTGCTCTTCCGCTCAATGTGAGTGCCCTACCGCTTGAGTCACAGAACCAGATCTGGTTTTCTACAAGTTTATTGGATATAAGATTCTCATGGACGTTTCTGCCCGGGATGGCTTTAAACTGTGATCCTCAGATCTCAGACTCCTCAGTAACTAGGGTTACAGATATGAGCCTCAGGCACCCGTCCTACCTCCATCCTTATACAAAAAATTAAAATAAAAATGATTATCAAACTAAATGTGAGATGTGAAAACCTATAAAACATAAATGTACAATTTCATGACATTGCATCACTAAGGATTTCTAAAAATTTGACATGGAAATCATTAGTGGCTAAAGAAAAACAAGAATAAACTGGATAATATCAAGTGATAGCTTTTCATAATCCAAAGGATACTATAACCGAAGTGAAAACATATCCAACAGATACAGGGAACATATTTGTTAATGCTACAATATTTCTGAATCTTAAGTATTTTTATATCTTCTAATTCTATATAAATTTTACCTGAATAGGATATTTCTTTGAAGAACATATATAAATTAATAGTCAATAGGAGGATCATATGAAATAAGTTCTTCTTTAGTTTCTAAGAAAAAAGACAAAGAAAACTCACTAGTATGACCCTAATATAAAAAGATGACACAAAATATAGTAATGCATTTGTGGAGAAAATGATAAACTCTACATAGGAGAATGATTTGTATAATACTGTGATCATTTTAGCAAGCAAATTGCAAGTCTTCAAAAGGTCAAAGAGAATTGTATATTATCCAGCCATTACACTTCTATGTATGTATTAAAGAGAAGTAAAAAACTTGTTTGGACAGGGAATGTAGTTCATTGACAGTGCACTTGAATAATATGTGTGAGACCCTGGAAATAATCCCCAAAAACAAATGCGAAAAGACACACTATAGAGGATGTATGCTGGACAAATTCCTGTCGGTTCTAAAATTTACAGCATTTCTATTTGAAGAAATGCAAGTTTGTGAAAATTAGGCTTGGAAAACCTATTATTGTACAATTTACTTCCAAAGCACTAAAATGTATACAATAAAAGGAGATTATTTATTGATGTGAATTTCATGTCAGCAAAAAAAGAAAACTAATGTTAAAAACACTTCACACAAATTGCAGAATACCTAAAAAGATGTTTTCAGTGTTGGCTAAAAATTCCTTGTAAACTACAGCGTTTAAAACAAAGATGTGATTTCTGTGTACTTTGAGTTTTTTTGGTCCGGTGTTTTTTTTGAGTTTATACAGAGATAACTCAATCAAAAAGTGTATGCGATAACTGTAATATCTAGGAATAATGCATCACTTATAAGTAATTGATAACCTTTTCTGGAAGAAACTTTTAGCAAATGACAGATGACCCAAATCTATGCATCTGCATTCTATGAAAGTCATATGTTACTTCCTCAATCCAATTGTATTCTCTACTTTGTTAGGAAAAAAAAAAAACTATTCTTAATGTAAGAGCCAATAGCAGTGAAAAGAAACAAAATACATAATCATTTTAATTTATTTGTGAAAATAACAAATTAAATAAACAATTCCACTTAAGCGACTCCAATATTAGTACCTATGAAGATGTTCCTGAATATCAATATCCACTGAATTTTTGGAATGTTAATTTCTACCAACATATAAAAACTAGAACAAGAAAACAAATATAGTCTTAGAGCAAACCAGCCTTGGACTAATTTTTTTAATTGTTTTGACATTACAAAAGAATTGATCCCCTGGGAAGGGATGTGAGGGGTAAAAAAAGGAGGAAGCTACAATGCTTGATAAGAAATGTACTCATTATCTTGCCCATGTAATTGTAACTCCTCTGTACAGTATGTTCTCAATAAAAAATAAAATTTAAAAAAAAGCGAGTCAAAGGAAAAAAAAGGAAAAAAAGAAAAGAAAAAAAGAAAAATAATCAAAAGAATTGATACCATTAAGAAAATGATTTTTTCCTATGGAAATCAATTAAAAATGTTTATTATTTATTATAGCTCAAATACCAAACAAGATTATTTTTATACAATCATTACAAATATCATTTTATTACTATAGTAAAATAAAATAAAAGACCAGTCCCAATATATTATCATTATTCTTAATTCCTAATCATTACCTAAATATCTTAAATTAAATAGTCATGTCTTTAACATAAACTTAATATTCTATAGTTTTTACTTAACATTTTCCAGGGGCTTGTATTCTTGTTTCTAAGAAATGTTCACAGCAGTTAAAAGGTGCTTTTTTGAAATTAATGTGATATATATTGTTGTTGTTAGCAAGGCCTGGGCATTATCCCTAAGACTTTTTATGCTCAAAGCCAGCATTTTACAACTTGAGGCACAGAGGTAACTCCTGTTTTTAGTGGTTAAATGGAGATAAGAATCTAACAAATACTTTTTTGCAGGGGGGGGAGGGTCCAGTCATGGGGCCTGAACTCTGGCCTGGGCACTGTCCCTCAGCTCTTCAGCTCAAGGCTAGAGCTCGACCACTTGAGACACAGTGCCACTTCCAGCTTTTTTCTGTTTGCTTATGTGGTGCTGAGGAATCGAACCCAGGGCCTCATGCATGCAAGGCAAGCGCTCTACCACTAAGTCACCTTCCCAGCCCCCTAAAAAGTATTTTCCTGTCTGGGCTAGTTTCGAACACAATTCTAAGATCTCATTAAGCAGAATAGCTCAAATTACAGTCGTGAGTCACTGGCACTTGGTTGATGTATTTTTTTAATTTTAATTATGTTTTAAGATTTTTGTTTCACTATAATGTACATCGTTCTACACATAAATTCATATATATGTGTATATTTCTGATGACAAATAATCTCTAAACTGTATGTCTTTCTTCATATAATATATATATATATATATATATATATATACATTGCTGAAGACAGACTTCCTCTAAAACTTTTATGCTACTATTTTTTGACCTTTTTCATTTCAAAGATATACAGTCTATTGTTCCAAATGTTTCGTAGAATAAAATAACTAATATTTCAATAGAATGTAGAATCTATTACTTTCAAGGGAATTTTAGATATACACATGATATTGCAGTAATATTTACAGTATGTTACTTGAAATAATTCTGTTCACAGTCTTAAATATTTGTGTGTAGTGGTGGGGAGAGAGGAAGTTAATTCATACTGGTTAGGAATTTGCAATACATCCAAAATCTATTCCATAATTTGTTATAAGCACATAGTCAATCTACCTGTTATGGTTTAGTTTTTTTTGTTTATTTATTTGTGCAAATCTTTAATATGGATGCATGCACAGTGGTAACATTAAAAATATTAATCCAGATTTTCGGATATTTATGTTTCTCTTGGGAAAACTAATGAGCTCCCAGATAATGTCCATAAGGAGCCTTTCAATTCTAATATCACAGTTTGTCTTAAAATGCTTTAAATTCTACACACTCTAATGTGGACACAGGGTCATATTATGGAACTTTTCTCTTCAGAGAGTGAGCACTACCCTACTGCTTAATATGGACAATATACCTTCATACATAGACTGGGCATGTCAAAGAAGAAGTGGTAGTTGAACAATTTTCTTAGCAGTTTTTACAGATGAAATGGAAATAGAACAACGATGAACTCAAAAGGAATGTGCAAAGAAGACAAGGGCACAAGGTAGAATGTGCCACATGCTGAAGTATATTTTCAAATAATGTGCTCAGGTGTGAGGGTGTGTTCAAAGTACAGATTCAGACAATGTACTAGGATATCTTGGGGGGGGCAACTGCTTTAACCTCTTCTGGGATAAATGTACAAGAACAAGCCCATAACTCTGACTCTACTCAGCCACATCATCATCAACTAGGGATATTTTCCAACTGCAAAGTGATAAAAAAAAGGGCTCATCACAGTTAGTATTCAGGTTGAAGCAATGGCAATCACATAACTTTTCTTATAAGTTTTCAATTGTTTTGGATCATTAAAGTAGGAAAAAGCCAAGTAATTATTTTGCATGTACCTAAATTAAATGGCATGTATTCTACTGGTCTCTCTTTAACTTGATAGTTATAGACTATGTCTTTTTTACTCTATCTTGGGACAATGATCTGCTGTCAGTTATTTTCTTCCTGTCCCCTTCTTTTGTCATTCTACTTACATAATTATTATTTAAAGAGACATACTTAAGCTTGCATTTCTAAATTCTTCAAAATTATCTGAACTACTTTATACTTCTGGCAGCCTCCTATATCTTTCTCAAGGGAAATATTTTTGACACTACCATTTTTATCCTCTATGATATTGGATAGCTTCCTGCCTAATTCAGTGCAAGATATACATAAGACTCATCCAGATTTCTCAAAAATCGTACCACCATAAAATCCTATGATACTTAGAAATCATGCTTTTAGAATGTCTGGGGAAGTGGCATCTCTCATTTTTGAATGACCCTAAGTGATACTTACATGCAGTCATGTTTTGAACCAATATGCCACTCAGTAGATGAACGAATTTACAAAATGGATTTATGTATGCACGGTGGAATTCATACTTCAAATTCATACGGAGCTGGAAAGTCTTGGAAAAATCCCACGAAGTAAAATAACCAAGACACAAAGAAACAGATTCCGTGGTTTGCTCATTTTTAATAAGTAGGAAATGTCTAGGATAGTAATAGCAGTTGAGCAGAATTGCTCAATAACTATATATGTATGACCATATAAGATGATGATGAGAAAAATGGAATCCTGGATATGGGAACAAAATTTTCTGTTTGTGGTTGTTTTTAATGTACTATGTGATTTCTTTTTTCTTTTGTGTTTTTCCTTTGGTTTATCCCTGTTATATTTGATTTCAATATCCTGTGTATTGTATATACATTTATCTTAATTTGGCAAGGGAAGAGGAACAACGAAATGGCAAGACTAAGAACAAAGGGCAAACCAATGCAATAGCAATACTCACAAAACAACATGTTGGAAATTTACATTACAACTTATGAGGGGTATTGGGCTGAAGGAAAACTGTGAGAAAATTGAGGGAGGGGGTAAAAAGTTACACATGTTATGTATTCACTACCTTATAATTACTGCAACCCCTTCTATATATCACCTTGACGATATAATTAAATTAAAAATTAGCTGTATAAAATATAATATTACTCTATTGGTATAGTAAATATTATTCTATGTGTATTACCTTTTAAAGAAATGAACATTTTTGGCTGCTAATTTGAATTAATTACCCCTTTATCAGAGGGTCATCAACTTGAATATTATCAAACTATACAATATTTTCAGAATATAATTGTCATTATTTTGAAAAAAAGATTGTTTTAGTATTGTCTCATTCTAAAACAAAAAAAGTTCAATTCTGTTGAAACTCCTAACTTTTAAAACGGAATAATTGTTAAGAGGACAGAATATATATGTTTTTCAACATTCCTATGACTACTAACTACTCATTTTCAAATTCTGAACATGCCACACTAGAGACATTCAAAACAGTACCTGTTTGCATTTTATTTAATTCTGCAATAAGTGCAGTTTTCAATGGGGCGTTACATATTTAAATTCAACAGAAAAAATAGCCACAGTCTGGTAGAAGGTAAAACTATGAAGTATCTATATTAATTCCTCAAGAGTAAAAATTTGTCCATCAAAGTAAGCCATCATTTCTATAACCATCAATCCCAAGTTTTTATGCCATAAAGTCATCCTAGCCCCAAAATTTCCAACTTGTAATGTGCACCTTAAAATTCCTTAAATTCACAACATGACAAGCATATAACTATTGTAAAAAAATACTACATTTCTGCTAATGTGATGCCCTTCGTATTCTTGAAAGAACACTACACTAAACTTGCTGCATCATTTTCCACCCAGTGTTATCCTTGAGATCAGAACACTTGCAAATATTATTTACAGTTATATATTTTATCTATCATAGATATTCAGGAGATCTGAATGTCTGAATATTAAGATCTGAAGACTCTGGGAGGACGGTTCCTTAGATTCTTACCTCCAATAAACTGCTCACGAAAAGCCTGACACAAGTGGCACTGAGGTTCAAGTGGTAGAGCAGTAACCTTGAGCAAAAACAGGCTCAGGGACAGTGCCCAGGCCTAGAAGTTAAGATGTCACACAATTACTCTCTTCATACCATGTTACACCAAAGTCTCAAAAAGTTGCTCTTTTGGTAAATTTATAAATTAATAGCATCAATTTGTTGTCAACTTTATCTAGATTATTCACATTATCATGTTACTTATGAACTGTTGAAATTAACTGTTAACTAAGTTCTAATTATAGCTTACATGAAAGAATATTTTAGGCAAATAGAATGCCAGAATCATTTGTGAATTTGTAAATTAAATCTTCTACTTAAAAACAATTTTATAGTAACCTATAGAATATTAAATTACAAACAAAAATATTTATTTTAAATCTAAATTATTATTTAGCCAGGTCTACAATGTCCTACTTTAAATGAACTTTCCTATTTCTCTAGACTTAAGCTTTTGAAATCCTTCATCATTTCTTTGGAATCTAACAGAATGATGGTTGCTTTTTCAAATTCTTGGTTGGGAATCATGAGGTCTTTTGCATCTAGTAATGTTCTGTAATGAAGACGACATTTAAACACAACTGAGGATTATATATGAGTTGCATTTCAATAGGAAACTTGACTTCTCAAAACATATTGACAAAATTAGCCCATACTTCCAACTGTCTATTCCTTTCTGGCTTATTTTTTATTCCTTTCTTGGTTTGTTTTATTGAGACAAAATTATACTACCTATTCCACTGAAAGTATCACTATGTCATTCCACTCTCTAATCACCTGTCTTAGTCTGAGTGCTACAATTCCTGGCTTATATCACATTGTCCTACCATAGTTTTTTTATTTATTTAATCTAGATACAGACTAGCAATTCTGAACTTCTCCAATAATATTTTCCACTAGAATGATGGCTCAGGCTGTTTATGTACTATTTTCAAAGATGTTCTAACATTTGGCACAGGATATGAATATTTTCATGTGCACTGAAGGGGTCTCTGATTCATTCCACTCTGGATCCAATCCCTTTATTAATGATGACTTAACTTTCTTACTATCTCCGTTCCCACCTATGTAATATTCTCAAGCTTTTTGGAGAAATTTCACTTGAGGTCTTTCAAATATTAAAAATTATCACTTGATTTTCTTTTTACTCAGGACATATTTTCTAACTTTTCTACAGAATCTGAGAGTTGTTCCATATGTGTGTTTGAACATATAAGTGCATCTGTGTGTATGTGCGTATTTGTATGTATATATGTATGCAAAAACCTCAAGCTCTGGCTGGGAAGGTGGCTCAGTGATAGAGTGCTTGCCTTGCATGCATGAGGCCCTGGGTTCAATTCCTCAGCACCACATAAGCAAAAAAAAAAGCTGGAAGTGGCGCTGTGGCTCAAGTGGTAGAGCGCTAGCCTTGAGCTGAAGAGCTGAGGGACAGCGCCCAGGCCCAGAGTTCAGGACCCACTACCGGACCCCCCCCCCCAAAAAAAAAAAACCTCAAGCTCTTCTTCAGCAATCTTGCTCATAACTAGCATTCCATCACTTGAGACATTATTCTAATGCATCTTTTGGCTGGTTAATTATAGTGTTTTGCCCAAGCTTGTTGCAAACTGAACTTCCCAGACTCCTTTACATTCTTGTTTTATTTCTCCAGGGGTATCAACTTTTGAACTGCAACCATTTTTGTGAGTGTAAAATCTAAGCTGTTTCCCATATTTTTAAATCGAGTTCATATAAAGATAGATGAACCTACACATTACATATGCTGAGTATACACTGATAGAAATGTGATCCTAAGCAGGGTTCAAGTGGTTCATAACTGTAATCCTAGCTAATTAGGAGGCTGAGATCTGATGATTGCAGTTCAAATCCAGCATGAGTAGGAAAGTTTCTGAGGCATTTATCTCTAATTAACCACCAGAAAACTGGAAGTGGTGTGGGGTTCAAAGGTAGAGAAAAAGTTTTGAGCTGAAGAATAGAGGGACAGTGCCCAGGCCCGGAATTCAGGCCCCACTACCATCAAAAAACAAGAAAGAAAGAAAGAAAAGAAAAAGAAAAAGAAATGTAATTTTAGCCACTAGTTCATTGCTAGTATAATTCCTGCTCTTGACATGGCCTTTTTTCCATTTAAGTCCATGGTCTTATATCTGAATTGCTTAGAACCAAAATTATTCTTTCATTCTATTTTTCACAAATTTGAATGATTAACTATCATGATTTAGAGCTAGTAGAAGAAGGAGACTGGTCTCATCCTTCGTGTTCCACTTAGTAGTAATGCTTTGTCTATGTCACTCCCATAGATCTACATACTGGCGTTGGATTTATTATTTGAAAGTTGTCTTATTTGCAGAGTCTTCTATAGAGTATTGAACCATTATACTTAAATACAGAACTTCTCTTTCTCCTATTCCTATTTTTTCTCCTTCTGTTAACTTATGTACACTTGGATAATAATGCACAACACACTGACAAAAAATGTTTCTGAGAATCTTCTTCCCACTTAAAATAGGTCTTAATTTACAGAGCACTTAGGAAATTTGAACTTAATGTACTCCAGGATAATGTTTTACATTTTCATGCTTTTTATTGTGAAAATGGTGGACAGAAGGGTTAGAGTTACATAAGTAAGTTAATGACTACATTATCTAACGAGCATTGTTACCTCCGCATTTGTCTTTCCCCTGCCATGCCTTTTCTTTTTTTTTCTTTTTTTTTTTGGGGGGGGGTCCGGTTGTGGGGCCTGAACTCTGGGCCTGGGCGCTGTCCCTCAGTTCTTAAGGTCAAGGCTAGCGCTCTACCACTTGAGCCACAGTGCCACTTCTGGCTTTTTGCTTATGTGGTGCTGAGGAATCGAACCCAGGGCCTCATGCATGCAAGGCAAGCACTCTACCACTGGGCCACCTTCCCAGCCCTCTGCCATGCTTTTTCTCCCCACCACCCCAACTTTCCCCTCCTATCCCCAAGTTGTAAAGTTCGTTTTCAACGTAGTGTTTTGTTCGTCTCATTGTTACAACAGGTCATACTGTATCCTTGTTTCACCATTTTATTTCCCTTCCCCTCCCTACATTAGAAAAACGTATGTGCAAGGTCACCAACATCAAACAGTGGAAATGGGTTATACCATGGATGAAGAAAATAGAAGAGAAACAAAAAAAGCCACATAATATATGTTAGATACATTAAAAACAATAGTAAAAAAGAAAAAAAAAACAAGTTGTGTCTCTATTTTGGGGCTCATTTCACTTAACATATTATTACATGGCCATATGTACATGGATAATGTTTTATAAGCCATGTAAATTCCATATTTTCTTGTTACTAAGTTGTCTCTGAAACACGTGTTACCTCATGCCCAAAGATGTCTTTGTGCTCTTTCAATGAAGCCAGAAAACATTCATTTTGCCTGGAGAAGCACCGTAGATTGTTACTGAAGTAATTGGAAGGAACTTTTACAGGAAGAAGAAACTGAATCCAGGAGAGAAATTGAACATAGAGAAATGACAAATTTCAAGTTAATTTTTGTTGTCCTTTTACTGTACAAGAAAATAATCCAAGGCTTGAAGGAAACTCTGTCCCTGACTTTTTGAGTTTGCTCTTTATTCATAAAACTTTCTGTAGACTTCTAGTTCAGAGTATTACAAAAGGAAACAATATGCCATTTGAAGGCCAGCATAGAAAAAATGGAAATAACATTGCTGTACAATGTTCTACTGCCAAGAAACAAAGACACGGAGGTTTTAAAATGTCTTATGCATGGATGTTTAAGTCCTGAGATGATTCTCTTGTTGTAAAAGTCAGATATCATTCCTTTCTTCTGGTCCTGAGTTCGCCATATCCATAAGGATTCCATAAAGCAGGATACAGTGAGTATGATCAGCAAAAGGAGCATCTTTTCAAACCAGTGCTTTAAGGATGGTTCCAAAGAAATATGTGGGGTTCTTTGTTTGCTTTTTTTGTTTCTTTACTTTGTGCTGCTTCTGGGGCTTGAACTCAGAGCCTGGACCCTGTCCCTGAACAATTGTCTTTCCTGCCCACCTGCCCCCAAAGCTAGTACACTACTGCTTGAGCCAAAAGTCCACTTCCGGATTTTTTGGTGTTTAATTAGAGATAAGAATTTGACAGATTCTCCTGCCTGGGTTGGCTTTGAACTGAGATAGTAAGAAAGCTAAGTGACATCAACTGTATTGACTTCTCTTTGGAACCAAGAATTATTAGATTAAGATTATTATAAAGGTAATATTTGACCATTTTTAAAAGAAGAGAATACATCCAGCAAAGAAGCCATAACTTAAATAATTCAGCAAAAGTAGGTGTACTGAATCATATTGGAAAAAATTTTCTGCTTGGGAAGATTACTATTCATGTCATAGTCCCTTTTGGGAAAGCTTAAAGTATATTTGACTATTTTGTTGGTTGTGGGGCTTGAACTCTGATCCTGGGCATTGTTCCTCAGCTCTTGAGCTCAAATTGAGTGTTCTACCAGTTTAGATACAGCACCACTTCCTGATTTCTGATGGCTAATTGAAGATAAGCGTCCCATGTACCTTCCTGACCATGCTAGCTTTGAACCACAATCCTCTGGTCTCAACCTCTTGAGTAGCTAGGATGACAGCTGTGAGCCACCAGCACCCGGCTCATATTTGTATTTATGTGCACTTAATGACACTGTAGACAAATAATGGAAATTTGAATCAAATGATGACATTTCAGCTTTTCAGAAAATTTGAGGTAGCAATAAATATGTCCTCCTTTTCCATGTTGTTACATTAAAGACTCATGAGCTATTGGACTCTTACTTTAGCATCTTCTGATGTCTGTGGCGGTGGACTTAGTATAAATAATTGTTAGTAGAGAAATATAGAAAGACTGAGATTTTTAGAAAGCAATGGAAATCAGATAGGAAAGAATAACAAAGAATGGCATTCAATTTATCACACAGAGATTAAGAACTAGCCTAAGTGATATAGAATGCTAAAGGTAATGAGGAGTAAGCTTGGTTCATAGCTAGTTCTTCAATAATCAAATATGGTTCCCTAGAAGAATTTCTGGTATAATTTAGTTATTATTATTGTGAGGTCTGCTCCTGGATGGCTAGCAGACTCTACCCTCCTCTCAGCAAAGTCTCCTCCCAGTACCTGTGTTAACTAGGCATCTAGGACACCTGGAAGAGGTCACATCTGCATCCGCTGAGGTCAATCTGAATTTGATGTGGCCACACCTTTCTGCAACCATACCCTATATAAGGCCTACCCCAGGCCCAGATGCCCTCTCTCTGCTCTTTTCTAGATCTTTCTCAGCTCTTTCCTTCTCTTCTCTTTCCCAGCTCTCTTCTCTTTCCTAGCTCTCCCTTTCCCACCTCTTTCCCAGATACTCTCTTTTCTAGCTCTTTTCTCTCTTTTCTAGCTCTTTTCTCTTTCCCACCTCTCTCTTTCCCAGCTGTTTCTCTTTCCCAGATCTCCCAGCAATCTTTCCCAGGCCTTTCCCCACCACGTGGAGGACCAAGATGGCCTGGTGCCAGCTGGAACGAAGAATACACCTACTACTTGTCTGAATACCACGTGCATGGTGCTGTTCTTGCTCGGCTATCTCTTTTTTAAAAAAAAAAACTAACAATTCCCATTTATTTCATCCATCTGGATTTATTCCTTCACTTCTATCACAACTATTAATTAACTGGTGCCTTTTTGGTGCCATGCTGACCAAAAAGATTTCCAATTCTCACTTAGACGACCCTTCTCATTGTGATTAGCAGTGACCACTCAAAATCTTGGAATCTTTGAATTTCCAGGATTAATCTTCACTTGATATCTAAGCACATTCCGGACATTAATTGCCGTGACTTACTAACAAAATGTTTTTTTTTTTTTTCTCAACACAGCCTTCTAATATAGGTAAAGTACATGAATTAAGAACTATGGTTAAGTCATTATTGGAAGGAGCAATTATATATTCAAATATAGGTTCTTTATCTGGCATTTACTAGCTAAAGAATTTTTGCCAGTCCTGGTGCTTGAACTCAGGTCCAGGGAACACTTCCTGAGATGTTTCTTTTCTTTTCTTTTCTTTTTTGCTTAAGGCTTGCACTCTACCACTTGAGGCACAGCACCACTTCCTTTTCTGTTTATGTGGTACTGAGGAATTGAACCCAGGATTTCTTGCATTCTAAGCAATCACTGTACCATGAAGCCACATTCCCAGAGCCCTAAATGACTTTCTTAATATGGCATTACTTTTTCATTCCATTACTATGTATTATAATTTAGGCTAGGTGGTAGAAAAGGAAGTGGAAAACAATACTAAGTCCAGTAAGGCTAACATTCCTATCACCCTAAAGAAGTACAGTGTTAAGACCTGCAGGACTCATAGGGATGTTGCATGTTACATTATTATATAAAAAAACAAAAATTCATCCCTGACATACACAACATTATACTTACACTTTTAAGTTCAAGAGCCAAAAATCTAAACCTTTTTATTGATTGGGTGTATTTCCTAGGAAGGAAGAAGGAGAATGTAGAAGGTGAAGTTGGAAAAATATGTATATTGGCTCTTAGTCCACATTTTTTGCACTTTTAAAAAGTGCTACTGACGAACTCCACATCTACTTTAATATACTGTCTGCACAAAATGCAGAAAATGAAGACATTTATTCTGGTGGATAGTCACATATATTAACAAAATACAGTTCTGGAAAAAGAAGTTACCAGTATAAAGTATTGTCTATAAAATCGTTTCATGTCCTAGCAGAACAAAATGTATCATTGAAATAATTAGTCCAGCTTTCTTTGAGATTTTATGCTCTCACAGTATTAAGATGTTCTCTAATTCCAGTAACATGGAAGCATAAAAGACATGATTTGAAGATCTCAGTAGTTTTAGAAACAAAAGTACATAATAGTTTCCTTCCTGCAGAGACATGTGATGGCAAGTATGACTGATTGTATTATAGTTCTCTTCTTTTTCCTCTTTATCTCAAGTATTGCATATCTTGGCATATTAGTCTGTCCTGTATCAGCTTACTGTAGGTGAGATTTACCTCTACTATGCAATGTCAAGATGGGTCATGTGACTTACTTCGGCTTACAAATATGAACCAGAAGTGGTCAAAGGCTATTTCTAGAGGAAGATTTCTATCCCATTGTCTGTGTCTAAGAGCTAACTTCTTTACCCTTACCGATAAAAATAGCATATTTCTAGAGGGAAACTTTTTTCAACTTATATACTGGAAGAATATAGCATGTAAAATTGAAGCAAAACTCAAACACAGCAAGAATTAAGCGAATATTAGTATGTGATATTAATATGTTAGTTTCTTACCATTCTTGTATGACTACAGCACATCAGAATTTAACAAATACTAAACAAGTACGAAACAAATAGATAACACTTCCTGTTTGATGCTATTACATTTTTTAAATAAATAAGCATTCTCTATGTGATCACGTGGGGTTAACTCTTTCTATAAATGTGTTTAATCACTCTAGAGTACTGTATCTAACATCCACAATCATTATCAAGAACTTCTGATTGAGATGAGAAAGAAATACCTAGATTTCTCGCTTCTCTTTTCCTCTTCTCCTTTTCCTAGTGAGAATTCTCAGCCTTTCTCCAAATTCTCCTATTAATAAAGAAAGAATAACACATTGTGGATATCAAGCAAAAGGCTTCAAAGCCAGAATTTTATTCTTTCAGAAATAGATGAAATAAATAAGAGTGGCTCAAGGAAGAAGAAAAGCATGGTTTTTCCCTTTCTGGCTTCAACAATAGAGACTGAACACTACTCTAAACATCTAATAAACAATTTTCCTTGGCTAATTTTAAAAAAATATTGTTTTTTAATAAATAATAATTTTGACAATTAAAAAATTTAAAATATGTAGTAATTTGATGTTTGCTTTTAGTAGGCATGAAATAAGACTGCATTAACATTGTGTGAGTTGAGAGGCTAAATTTTATCAGAATCCAAACAAAATGAAAAATATATGATGTTAAGAAAATAGCTTTTAGGTAAATTTTCAACATGAAACACAGGGACGTCTTTTTTCTTCTTTTCCTCTCCACACTTCAATAAGCAGTTCATGTAATTCAAATAGCTGTGTTTCTTTCAGAAATATATTACACATAAACAAGTTAAAAGATGAGAACTAATATTGGTGGTGCATTCTTTAAAAATAGCAGTCAAATAACTATTAACCATAATTCCAAAATAATAATCAAATGCTCTTGAAAAGAGAAGATTGTAAGCAGAATATACAAAAAGTGAAAGTGCCAGAACTGCTTCAGCAGCTGCTGTCTGATATTTAAGATTTCTAGTAAATGACAATTTTTAATCAGGATTAAATGCTTTCAGGAACCAAAATTTTTCTAGTTATATTTTATTGAAGAAATATGTTGTTCAAAATTAATGAAAGGGTAACAGGTAGAAAGAATGCTTACACACTCATTGTGGTAGGCAGTAAAATACCTTCCCAAAATACCTATAGTCCCGAAATATCTAATCAATCAAATGTAGATTTATATTTTATATATGTTTGTAAAATAATCACCTTTCATTACCCAAGGAACACAAATTTGAATAATTATCAGATGGGCAAAAATACTCAGAAGTCCCAGCTGTAGTTCGAAAGGGACATCATTAGGTAAGAATCATCAGAAAGATGTAAAGATGCTACATTAGAAGATTAAGGAAAAGACAAGAAAAAACATACTGAAGTTTCTGGAAATCAGAACAGGAAGTAAATGCCTTTTCCACTAGATTCACCTGAAAAATATTTTAGCTCTGTAGGAGGCTCTATTTTAATCTAGTGAGACTTATTTTAGATTTCTGTCCTTTAGAAATGTAAACGGTAAATACGGATTATTCAATACATTTATCTTGTAAAAATATTTTACAGCAGATTTGGTGTAGTAAGCTAAATCAACCAAGACTTTTCTTGATGCAACTACAAGGATACCACGAATCCTAGTTTCTGAGAATAAGAAAAAGTTGCCACCAGCTTTTTACACATGTATGATGTACATACTACTAAGGGCTTGGAATTAATGAAGTCTTGAATTCCTAAATAATATTTAAACAAGAAGCTCCCTATCTTCATTTTCATATTTGGGGATCACTAAGTACCAAAGTTATGTAGAAGGCTAGGTTAAGAATATAGAAATGAAATCTGTCTCCTGTTATTATAAAGATAATTTATGTTATTTTGATTTACAGTTTCTAAGCTAATAAAAAAAATAAGGTAAAACCGAAACAGTAACTCAATCTTTTCTCCTTCCTAACTTTCCAACAGAAATTAGAGAATCCAGTAAAGATAAGCAATCCCAGGTTGGTATAGGATGTTATAGGATCACCAGATGTTGAAAAAGAAGTTAACAAAAATGGGTCCCATGGAACAATGGTAAAAAAAAAAAAAACCTACACCTACAGATTGTGATATAGCTAGAAAATAGTTTGCCCTATACTAAATCTTTGACATTTTATCTACTTTCATCTCTTAGGAAATGACTACATTAATACTCAAGGGTTTGCAGCTTATAACCCAGCAACAAATAATGCTTCTAAATGTAAACAAGCATGATACTAAGAGTAACCAAGGCTACTTGCATTGCTATAGCTGATAAAGTAGAATGATCTTGGGGAATAGTCAAACAATCTTGAACTTTTTTATATCTTTCCTCTTCTCCAACACAAGAAGTCCTAGTCTAGATATGTAAATTTGCAATAAAGGATTTTTATATTTTTTATCGTTCACATTAAAGCAAATACACTTTTCCTCTTTGCAAGCCTGACTTTGAAAGAGTCAGACCCTCACCATATTTTATAGACAAACGTTTACTGCTTTGGCTTAGTTGTTTTCTTGCCTTTGGGTGTTGCTCTCTATTATTTTGGCAACTACATAGAAAAAAAAGATAAATCCATTTTACTTATGTTGGATTGTTCAAAGTCTAGCTGTCTTCAGTTTTCTTTTTCCTTCTTCACTGTTAATTGAAGTTCATTTATTCCTCTTTAAATGATAACAAAAACGTGATACTTTAACGTATATTCTCATTGAAACCAGTGAATACAGGAGTGTAGGCGATTGTTTTATAATTGTTTCAAATATTTTCCTTGGCTATTTTCATTATTGCCTTTGTTCCTGTCTTCTAATCAGGAACACAAGGTTACACAAAAGATCTTCCTAAGGAATAGGATGTTAGGCAGAAAAAAATAGATATATAATTAAAGGTTTTCATCTCTTAAGAGACTGAAAAGCTCAGAAGACATTGTGTTATTACTTGTACAGTTAAGATGACTTGAATGTTTTGGTTCTTAAACTAAGTGAAATGCATGTAAAATGTTACAGGTCTTCCAAAAAATGATTATGGTTTATATTTTTCTGCTTCATTGAGATGAAACCTCTTACAAGGTTGGAGAGACTATTTATTTTACGGTAGAAGGTTTAATGTTAGAAAGCCAAGGGAGATTCCTAAAACAACACTGCCTATCACATATCAGTTAAATATACTTATGGCATATAAGTATATAAACATACAAATATGAATTGAGTGAGAAATGTGTGATTTACACAATTGATTCAATGACATTTAAAACCAGAGTTCACTTCTCTACGTTTATATAAACTAGTATATCTAGTGAGAATTTAAAGATTTTTTATAATACATATTTTAACATTTATACCAAAATATTATTTTATTTGTAACTTTATTTTTAATTTTTGTCAGTCATGGAGCTTGAAATCCTGACCTGGACGATGTCGGTAAGGTCTTCAGCTAGTGATCTACCACTTGAGCCATAGCCAGTTTTCTGGTGGGTCATTGGAGATAAGAGTCTTATGGTCTTTCCTGCCTAGGCTAACTTTGAACCATGATTCTCACCTCTCAGCCTCCTTAGTAAATAGCGTTACAAGGATGAGCCATTGGAGCCTAGCAACAGAATTATTTTTTACACATTTATGAAATATGGAGTGATATTCCCATTCATTTATATGTTGTTTAATAATCAAGCCACATCATATCCATTAATTTCTGCATGTAACTTTTCTTTATGGGGAGAATGCTCAAAAACTTATCTTCTGACTGTGATGAAATATCTATTCTTAAGTATAATCACTTTGCTTCTTGTAGTATAAAATTAATATATTTACTTTTAGTCATGGAAGTTTGCTAATTAAAGTTATATAAAACATGAATTGTAAAGTGAAAGAAATTCATAGTTCCTTTACTTGTTTAAAGAAAATAATTATGCATTTTTTCAATTATATTTCTTTGGGAATATGTAGCATTCATTGATTTAACTGTTAAAATTGATAGCAGTTACATTATATCAAGTAGATTCAAACTTGTATTTGAAAATTGCACACTTAATACAAATAGACTTCACTTTCTTCTAAGACATAATTAAAATAATAGTATAGCAAAGCTTGGTGTTAGTTGTTCTTGTGTAGAATCATAGAAACTCAGGAAGCTAACACCTGAATATTTTAGCTCAATATCAGTCCAAACAGACAAAAATGTGAAAAGTTTTCTCCAATTATCCAGCAGGAGGCAGAAGGTGAAGATGTGGCTCAAGGAATAGCGTGTCATCAGCCATGAGCAAAAAATACAAGGGAGACCATTAAACATTGTGTTCAAGAACTAAAAATGGCATATACACAAAAGACAACAACAAAAAAGTAGTATGAGCATCAATAATGAAGACAACATAGTAGAAAAGATCATGAGCAATGTTGTGAAAACATCTGGAAGACAGAAATTATTAGAATTTTGATTCATGAGAGGTAAAAGTCACAGTATAATTTGGACAATCTCATTGTAGTCATATGTGTTGAAACATGGCTATTGGGTAACATGTGAAAGAGCAGACTGCATTACCTGACATATCAGACTTCGTCTGTAACTATGCATCATCTCACTCTGCAAAAATCTAAAATCGTGCTTGTTAATTTAAAAAGAACCTCATGTTAGAGACTGTTTGGCCCACACAGAATGGGGTCCTTATTTTGAGGCTTCAGACCAGTGCTTTTTTTTTTATAACCACCCCTGATTTACCCATCTTCCCTGGTGCAGCTATACCTTACTAAGCTGGCACCAAGCCAAGGCTTTGAACTAGACCCCCCTGCCTTTTTACATTTAGAAGAATTATTTGTTGCTGGATTATAAGCTGCGAACATTTGAGTATTAATAAAGTCATTTCCTAAGAGATGACAGTAGCTGTGTAAACAAACCTAAAATGTCAAAGACTTAGGATAGTGAAAACTAATTTCTAGCTATATCACAATCTGTAGGTGTAGATTTTGTTTCCCATTGTTCCATGGGACCCATTTTTGTTAACAGATCGTATTTTGCTGTCTTTTCATGAGAAATCATAGAGGTGATGTTTTGCCTCTTATTCAATTATATCTAATATTTTAAAGTAGATTTGTCCTAATATAATATTAATTTAATCAATCATTTCATTATGGCGATGTTGGTCTGATTTTTCTCCAGTAAATCTTATCGCTTACCATAAATGAGAACATGTGTTTCAGTATCCTATTAATATAACAAAATGCATTATAAAATTAACTTAAAAGGAGGAAAGATAAATCTTGACTTCTGATTGTATACATTTCATTTTATGTTTCTTATCCTCATTGCTTTGATTTGCTGGTGGCACAGTATCCCATGTCAGGAACATGTGATGGATTATTTGTATTCATGGAAGCAAGGAAGTAAAGAAGAGGTGGAATAGGAGTGGGGGAAGGGAGAAAGAGGAGCAGGGGAAGAGGGAGAGGGAGAAGGAAAAGGAGAAGGAGAAAGAGAATTAAAAGAAGGAAGAGGAAGAAAGGACTTTGATCTTAACATCCTCTTTGATCACAAGTTCTCAGTGACCAAATCTTTATGACTATGCCCACTTGAAAGGGTTCATCTCTTTATTGCAACATAGTGAAAGCTAATTATTAATCCCAATCCTTTTTGATTTCAGATTTAATTTATTGCGTCGTGGATAGATACATCTATACAATTGTGATAACTTCTGTTCCTAAATATTTACATGACTTAATCAGAGAAGCTATTTGGCATAAAGGTGGTTTGGTTATACCATTGCTGGAGAAATGAATGAAATATTTAGAAGTACAAATACTTTTTATTTGACAGATAAGGAAGCTTCAAGAGATTTCATTTTTGACTTTCAAAAATGACTATTTCATCTAACTCATAATGACTTGAATTTTTCATAATTTTATGGCATTTCCATTCAGGTATGTGTCATCTATAGTGAGGTTCTTTCTTTCTAGTTGAAGGAACAATAAATACTATCATGATCATTTATTTTTTAGTTATTCTATAGAGAGTAGCTATTCAAAAATAAGTTCTATTAAAGTCTGTTGGAATAATTGGATAACTGATGGAATATCGTGCTTTAGTTATCTCATATTGAGATTGATTCATTTCTAAAATCACTATTGACATATAATACATGAAATTCAGTATTTCTCTGAAATGACTTGTATTCAAACCTTAGAAATACATGACAAATAACTGAGATTTTTATATACCCCAAAATTTATGAATCTACTTTTTTCTGTCAAATATAGCTTATGTTTAAAGGAAGAGAAAATTAAGTGTTCAAAGTATATAATATTTAATGTAATGTAAAATTGCTTCATTCAGCCTGACAGAGCCTGATGCTTTTAGTTTACATGAGAAATTTGATTAATGATTCTTTTTCTCTTTTGAATAATAGAATATTTCAATTTGTCCAAAAATTCTGTCATCTAAACCTTTGAGTGTATATTTTTTCATAAAAATGAAAACTAGTTTTCACACTGCAAGTTCAAGTTTAATAAATAATAATAATCTAAACGTTAATTTGTTAAATGGAGCCTCTAAAATTCAAATAATATGAAATTTAATTTATTCTTACACATATTAAATCTGTGCTAAGCGTAGATGTCTCAAGCTTGTAATCCTCGCTACTCAGGAAGCTGCGGTTCAAAGCCCAAACACATCACAACCCACACACATATCACACACAAATCATAAAACACACATACACACACACACACACACACACACACACACACACACACACACACACACACACACACACACACACACACACACACACACAAAGCCAGAAACGGAATTCTGGCTAAAATGATAGAGAAATATCTTTGAGGGAAAAATGAAACTAAGTTTTAGGTCTTGAGTTAAAATCACAAGAACAACATACACATACACAATATTATGTCTAAATTCTTATTTTAGTTTGAAGAAATAAACAATATCATGAAAAGTAATATTTGTTACATATCTTGCAACGGTTGTGAAATTGTTTTTAGTATAATTTGTCAAAATATAACAGGATATTTAAATTAATATTAATCTAGTTATATTTATAATTACTCATAATACCTTGGAGTACAACAGTTGGTATATTTTCTATAGCCATAAGAAATATTCTCAGTAAAAGAAAGAAAGGAAGATAGAAAGAAAGAAGGAAAGAAAGAAAGAAAGAAAGAAAGAAAGAAAGAAAGAAAGAAAGAAAAGAAGAAAGAAAAGAAGAAATAAAGAAAGAAAGAAAGAAAGAAAGAAAGAAAGAAAGAAAGAAAGAAAGAAAGAAAGAAAGAAAGAAAGAAAAGAAGGAAGGAAAGAAAGAAAAAGAGAGAGTAGGGATGGAAGGAAGGAGGTAGAAAGGAAAGAAATAAAGAAGGAAGGATGAAAAAGGAAGGAAGGAAGAAATGAATGAACAAAGGAAGGAAAGGAGGGTGAAAGGAAGAGACAAAACTAATTTCTAAAAGCTATTAGTCCAACAGAAACTCGATGTAATTAACCCTTTAGTAAATTCAAGTTTGCAATTTTCACTTCTTTGCATGTTCTCCATGCATGAATGAAACTAACGAATTGAGGATCATGAATAACCAGGTGAATCTGTTTGCATCTATAGTAATATGCATGCAAATCTTTCTCTCATTGTCTATACATTGCAAACAATTTACACTTATAAATATTCTAAAAATTATAAATAATCTAAAAATGATGTAACCAATGAATGTCAATGTATTATATAATGTGCATATTAGTATTTTAGTGTTATTAACGTTACAGTCTTCATGTTATATTAATTACAAAAAAATATTATGTATTTTATCAGAGAAATTAATATCCTCTGATTTTGGTGTCTGTGAAAGTCCTAATAGCAGAAAGTAATTAAAATGAAACCATATTTGTATTTGTTGGCTCAAACGAATATTTCTGAAAGCAATTAACTCATCAGAGATTCTTCAAATACATCAGAAGGGCCTTAGAAAGGCTGTACAATGTTTACATGGTTACCTATGATGTGATTCAAAAGTCATTAAACTATCATACTTCACTTTGCCATCACTATAATTATTCCCATTTTAAGAAGAATCATCCACATAAATAAAATGATATAAGCTTGTCCTTAAGTTATTATCTTCCATGAAATAATATCCAAATGATATACTACCCTAAGTTAAAGCAAATGTTGCAAAGTGTAAAGTGTATTGGACGATGTAACTCCTTTCAGATACACATGTTGAAATTTGATTCCCCTGTCGGGTGACATTAGAATCAACCATTTAGAGATGACCCTGCAATAATGATCCTGATTAAGGAAGCCCAATATGATTACTCTGCCTTATGAATGTCCAGCAAATAATTATAATGAACCAGAAAGTGGACCCCCATGAGAAAAAGAATTGCTTGGAACAACCATTTTTATAATCAATGTTCAAGCTTCTAGAGTATGGGTAATATACTGCTTTTGATTTTATGCCACTTACTTTGAAGTGTTCTCTCATAAAAGCCCAATGGCTAACAAAAAGCAAAGTAGTTTGGAGTTAAATATCACAAATTTTGATAAAAATATTTATACTATTTTATTATTTGAATTTTATTCTCCAAGTCTCCAGGTTAGAAATATTTTTAAACTGGAATTGAATTGAGATTCAACTATATTCAACTATCATAATTAATTTCAAAAAGTTTTTATCTTTAAGTAGTTGTACAAAGGAGTTGCCATTCACTGAAACAGTATATGGGATACAGTGCATCTTGATCAATATCACCCCTTTCAACATTCTCATCCACCCCTCCCAATCAAGCCCAATCCTTACGTATCTAAATATTTTGTTATGGAATTACTTGCCATTTAACAAAGCAGTTTATATGTACAATGCACCTGTAATTGTGTTACCACATCAACATCTCCACTCCCATTTCACACTACCCCTTCTTTTGTATATTTCAATTCTAGGAATTATACAATGGATTGTTGTCTGTATTCTATCCTTTTCCCCTTCAATTTCCTACCCCTCTCACATTGCCCCCCACTGTCGTCTCTTGCAGTACGCATTTACTCCTATTTATTTTGCTGGGCTTTGACAGTCTTTTAAGAGAATTATAGTATTTTCACTCTCCATGGACTATGACATTTCAGATAATTCATTTGTACCTCCTTGCATCCCGTAAGTGGGATTGCTGGATAATAGGTAGCTCTCTATTCAGTTTTGTAAGCAACTTCCATAGTTTTTTCCAAAGTGATTGAACAAGATTACAGTCTCACCAACAATGAAAAATAGAGTTTCCTTTGGGCTACCGCCATATCAGTATCTGTGATGGTTCATTTTTTCATAATGAAATTGTAACACGGTTGAGATTAGTCTCAGTGTTATTTGGATTTGCATTTCTTTTATGGAGAGAGATGTGTCTATTTGTTATTCTTACTTCTTCTTAGAAGTTATCTTTAAGTATTTAACCATATATTAATTGCGTTCTTCTTTATTTGAGGGTTCATTGTTGTTGGGTTTAACTTTTTCATTTCTAAATATGGGTTAGTTATGAAAATCCTTGTCTGATGATTAGCTAGTAAAATTCTTCTTCCATTCTGTTCTCTTTCTATATATCCTGCTAACTTTTCCTTTGATATGAAGAAACACTTCAGTTGGATGCAATTCTATTGATCCAGATAGAATACTATTACACCATTAATAAGGAAATGGAAAGACTTAGAACAAACATATTAAGTGAAGAAAGACACACTCAAAGAAATATAGGTTGCCTGATTTCCCTCATTTGTTTTATTAGAATGTGCCCCTAATTCTACAAGTAAACACACTTGGATGGTAAAAGAGAAAACATTACACTTGGACATGATAAATTATATGGGATTTTAAACATGTATACACTGAGATCAAAGCAGGATGCCCTTTGGAGAGGATCACAAAAGCTCAATAGTTATATGAATATTATCATATAAAATAATGTTCATTAAAATGATCTCCAATAAATGATAATGAAAGATTTTTTTATTGGTTTGCTTTTTCCTTCTTTCTTCTGATGCTGGGTTTTTTTTCTGCAACTTTAGTCTTATATGTAAGTTTTCAAAGGGCAAGGGGGAGCAGAAATGGTGGGACAAAGGGTGAACAAATGCAGCAGTGCTACTCAATAGACACTACATTAAAAATGAACTATACAACTTATAGGGGAAGGAGGTTGGAAGGGAAAAACTGGGAGAACATTAAGGAAGAGATGACACTTCAAAAAGAAATGTGCTCATTATCTGACGTATGTAATTGTAACCCTTCGGTACATCTTCTTTAAAAATTAAAAATAGACCTCATAAACAGGCCAGAGTAGCTATACTAATATTAGATAAAATAGGCTTTAAATTAAAAGTGGTATGAAGGTATAAAATAGGCTTTAAATTAAAAGTGGTATGAAGGTAAA
Organism: Dipodomys merriami; assembly: GCF_024711535.1. Taxonomy (NCBI): domain Eukaryota; kingdom Metazoa; phylum Chordata; class Mammalia; order Rodentia; family Heteromyidae; genus Dipodomys; species Dipodomys merriami. The sequence continues at coordinate 121,328 of NW_027202584.1, read as the reverse complement.
ACGAGACAAAGAAAGACATTACATATTGGTAAAGAAAACTATCCATTAGGAGGATATAACAATTCTAACTATCAGTGCCCTGAATCCTAGAGCTCCCAAATTTATCAGACAAATACTACTTACCCTAAAAACATGTATACATCCAAACACATTGTTGGTTGCTTGAACACATCATTCTTACCTCTGGACAGGCCAGCCAGGTAAAAACTTAGCAAAATAACTTCAGTGCTAAATAACTGTATTGACAAACCATACCTAACAGATATCTACAGAATATTTCATCTAGCAGTGTCACAATATATATTCCTCTCAGCAGCCCACAGAACGTTCTCCAAAAAAGATCATATCTCAGATCACAAGGAAAATCTGTGAAAATTCAAAAAAAATGAAATTACTCCTTGTAATCTGTCAGCCCATGATGGGACCAAATGAGATCTCGACATCAAAAGGCATCACAGAAAATTCTGAAACACAGAGACTGAATAACACATTGCTAAATCATCAGTGAGTTACTGATGAGATATGGAGGGAAGTTCCAACGTTTATAGAATTCAGTGGAAGTGAAACAGACAAAATGCTACCTCCTCTGGGATACAACAGCACAGGCAATACTCAAGGAAAATTTATATCTTTGAGTGTGTATATCAACAAATTAGAACAATCTTGAATCAGCATTAGGTACTTGAAAAACAGGAACAAGCCAAACCAAAAACCAGTAGACAGAAATAACACAAATTAGAATAAAGAAATAAATGAATCAGAGTCTCAAAAACCATACAGACAATCATAATTGACTTATCTTCTAGTAGCTGACAACTTCTCCCAATGAGCTCACAACTTCTCCCAATGAATGTCAATGTATCTATTTTCAGAGATAGACTCAACCAGCCCAAACCACTGAACAAAGCAAACTATTAGGATTCTAAGAAACAATATTTTGTTTGCCTTTAAATAAATTTAGTCTGTTATTATTAAGGTGATTTATAGAGGGATTACAATTACATGAGTCAGGTAATGAGTACATTTCCTTTCATAAAATGTCTTCAGTTCCCTCACTAGTTCCCAGTCCTACCCTCCTGTCCCTACCCGTTTGTTAAATAGTTCACTTTTATCAAGGTTCAATGAACTCCACTGCTGCAATTTTTCACTAAAGCTCTGTGCCCACCCATACTTTCCTGAAGACATACAATGAATATACCAGGCATGAGGTAAAGACTATAGAATCATCACAAACTATAAACAACAACAATGAACACAAAACAAAAAAGGAGTTTTTTGTTTCCATATCACATACTTTGTTTCAGTATATATATTATATAAATATAATTATTTTTATCATAAAATTAATTCAGAGATTGAGGAGTGATAACATAATTTTGCTTTCTATTTAATAATGCTTTTTATTCTAACATTAAAGATGTAAGTAACACAATTGAAGTCCTATGAAATTTGAAGGTTTTGATTTAAAGTTATATTCTCAAAAATTCTAATACTTGCATTTCGGCAACCAAAATGAAAAACAGGAATGTTTTATCCTCAAGAATGTCATTATTTCTTTGCAAAAAACTACAATAAGTGTAATATTAATGTAGTGGAAATAAGAAATCAAATACTTATGCAATGCATCAATTCCATAGATTATGAGATGTATTGATAAAATTAATAAAACTTGTTTTAAATAGATTATTTAAGACATGAAGCAAGTGATAATTTTCTTTTCTAGTTGAAGTTGATATAGAAATCAAAACCCAAAGATTACAGAGTCCTGTATGCTTGATGCGTGGCAATTTACATATATGCTTGTCTCATCTCAAAGTTATTTTAAAATAACTGTGAACAGGAGTAGAATGAAAAGAATCACTCAAATGTTTACTTTTATTTTGTGACTAAATATGCCTTTTTATATGTATTTTATTTCAAATATCTGGTAAATTTATTTAAGTCATACCAACAATAATGAGAAATAAACAGCCCTACTCTCCTTAAAAGACAGTAAATAAAAAAAAAGGAAACAACAAAGAAAAAAATGAACCTCATTTTGCACGTGGTCTTTTATATTGTGGTGCTTTGTAATTGTGGATTATGTGACTATCTCATGAGTCTGGGCTTGAATCACTAGGGAGGGCTACTGGAAGAAAATTTCAAAATCTAGAGCAGCTAACAAAGCTGAGCAGTTGTTTGTGGGTTTCACTACAGTAGTAGCAGGGCATATGATTTACGAAGGAAATGATTCCACTGTTTTACAGGCCAGAATGTGATGAAAAGCATACTTTTATCTTCTTAGATGAAATAAGAAGACCACACTTTAAAAGATAACTAAACGATCAGCCCTTTAAATAGCATTGCCATCTTTTAGGCACTCCAGATAATTCAAGTCCTTCATCTCCCCACAAACATTGCTGCCATTCACAATCATTGTTAAGGTGAATATCCAGTTCTTTTTGACATTTCAAATGGTTTAGGAGCAATATAAACAATAATACAAGTTGCTGAGAAAAGTTAATTTAGAATTAGTAAACAAATCAGATTCAACTCTATAGCATAACCTTTAGGAAAAATGAATTAAGGAATATGGCGTATCCTTTGTAATTTAATATTAGACATTAGGGCAAAATGCCAGAAACAGACTCTGCAAGAAAGAAAGAGAAGTCTTTAATATGATATATTAAAGATTAACTTGGGAAAAGTAATTTTACCTACAGTTTCTATTATATGATAACATACTTTTGTCTACTAATCAGAGAGACTCAAAAAGATTTTTAATTATGATATGAAAAATGCATCGTCATGAATGAATGAAATCACGGAGTAGATGGCTCATTATTGTCTTTATTTTGAATGATCTGGTGTTTTTGTTTGTGTGGAAGTATGAATGTATTTTATGTCTGGGGAGGAAAGTTTGATTATTAGATCATTGTGCGATATCCAATGTCAGGAACCTAACATGAGTCAAAGTGGTAAATATGTATGTGTGTGTGTGTGTGTGTGTGTGTGTGTGTGTGTGTGTGTGTGTGTATGTGTGTGTGTGGGGGGGTCATGGGGCTTGAACTCTGGGCCTGGGCGCTGTACCTCAGCTCCACAGCTCAAGGCTAGTGCTCTACCACTTGAGCCACAGTACCACTTCCAGAAGCTATTATTCTTACCACGAAACGACTTCACATTGACAGGTATAATTACAAGAAGTAAAACGATAAATATTCACAGTGGCACAAAAATCCCTTAGGTGCCTAGCAAGACAGCACGTTTTTCCAGACACTGCATGTGGTGTGAGCGATTTGCTCACACCACTGTAGATGTTGGACCCTAAACAAAACTGACAATTGCATAAACCCAGTCCTCTATGACAGATTTAGCAAGGCCTATCTTGGAGATTCTTGTTAGGGACTTGATGAAAAATTTATAGTTTATTTGTTATTACAGAACTCTTTTACAAATATCCCTCAGCCATTAACAATATTTAACATAGTTTCTTTTGCTCTAACATATTTTTTTGGCTCAGGAAACACTTTTGTTTGTGAAAACTTGGTTGTTCACAACATAGACATGAGTCTTTTAAACCTTTTGAAATTGCTGCTCTCATAGAATTCTATGAGATGAGCTACTCTTTGTCATTTCATAGGAATAACATTACTTTGATTCAAACCTGGACAGCAGCTAGCTTGTTCTCCCTCCTAGAAATCCATCTGTGTAGATTTCTTTACATGTAAACAGACCCTCATTTACTTGCAAAAGTCTGTCAGTGAGTCAAACCTAATTCACCCAATGAGGTGAATTCCTTTCCCATGCTTCCTTTACATTAAAAATACAAACAATTTTTACATTTTGTTGAACATTAAAAATGTTCAACAATGTACACACTTTTTAATGTGAAGTGTGATTCCTATTTTCCATAATGTGAATCAAACAGAGAAATCATTTTAAGATGTGAAAGAGCCTTTCAAACAATCTTTGACCTTGAAAATTTTCCTGGGTATGAATTTTTGAAGAAAAATCTCTTTTCAAAATTAAAGGACTCATTTTTTTATATTGTGCTGGTACTCGGGTTTGAACTCCTGGCCTTGCGCTCTACCTGTGTAAGGTCTGCTCCTGGATGGAGAGCAGACTCTATCCTCCTTGCAGTAAAGTCTCCGCCCAATAACTGTGTTACCTAGGCAACTGGCACACCTGGAAGATGTCACATCTGCATCTGCTGAGGTCACATCAGAATTTGATGTGACCACACCTATCTTCACCCATCCCCTAGACAAGGCCTAGCCCATGCCCAGACGTTCTCTTTCCCAGGTCTTTCCCAAGTTTTTCCCAGGCCTTTCCCAGCCGCGTGGTGGACCAACATGGCCTGGTGCCAGCCGGATTGATGAATAAACCTACTGCTTACCTTAATACCACATGTGTGGTGTGGTTCTTACTCAGCAACCTCTTTTTAAAAAGCTAACATAAATGGTGCCATTTGAACCCGGGAAAGGCTTAAAGTCAGGATAGGAGGTGGGATTCCTCTCCTTTTTTTTTTCTTTCTTTTGTTTGTTTTTCCCTTTTTTGCTCTGAGGAATACTACAGTTCTGAAGGCCTTTTGGGAACCGGTCTGTCTGCTGTGGACAAAGTGAATCAATTCCTTGCTGGACTCTGCATCTACCCCCATGCTTGTACATTTTGGTGAGTGAATTACTCTCTAAGGTTTCTCTGTTCCTCAGTCTCTCTCCAAATGTAGTTCCACGCTGAAGAACCTGCTAGGCCTTTAACTGAAACCCAGTCAAGTCTGGAGCTGAGGGCAGTTGTTTCTGGTTGGTTGGCCACTCCCTCCTAGAGGGCTCAGTGTTAAGTTGTGGGACCACTTCCATCCAATAAGCCCACCTTCACTCACTGATTATATTTCTCTCCTACACCCTTAATGGGGAGCTGTGTGTAACTCCAGTGCCTTGAAACCCCTCTGAAATGCCTCCTGTACTCCCTGCATAGCCAGAGCACCTAATTTTTTAGTCTCTTCTCAGATTTAGACAATTTTTGCCTCTGCAATGTTAAACGGTCAGAAGTCTGTTCATTTTCAGGATCTCTTTGCTCTCTGCTAATCATGTCCAACTTCGTATATCTCTCCCTTTCTTTTCTACAACGTTTTGGATTGTGCCCTGAAGAGTGTAATGAGAGTTGGGTCCCGGGGACCTCCTCTAGCTTCCCTATCAAAGACTAGCCAATCTAGGCTTCATCTATTTGTTCAGGCTTTCTTTGCATACTTTCAGAAATTCACCATCGTGAGTTTGCCATCTTGGCCACATGGTAGGTTCAGGGTTTGGTCCTATCTGACCCATACCTTTCCACCAAGTATACTACTCCTCCATCCATCAATTCTATTGTATCTTGCTAACAAGTTGCTCTTTTCTCAGACCCTGGTAACTTAGGCCCAACTATCTGATGTGATTTGTTAGCAAAGATGTCTAAATGTTAATGTAAAAAAATTTAGATTTTGAGTTTTGCCTTTTGGTGTTGTGTTATGTATTCTAGTACTGACTACGTGATTCGAAAATATTGGGCATATCTGTGCTAAGATTCTCACATCTAACGAGTTTTGTCATTTCATTTCAGGATATTACTTGGTCAATTCTTGGTAAGGACCAGGTAAACTCTACTTATTCTATTTGATCTCCATGTTATTTAATTGGAAATAATAAAGAGTTTTCGTGACAAAGTTTGCAATTCAAAGCCAACAGGGGCTAAAAAATTCCCTAAGACTCCATCTCCCAACTAACCTGCAAAGAGCCAGGCTGGAAGTATGGCTTAAGATTCTTAACTCTAACCAGCCAAACACTGGAAGTGGTACTATAACTCAAAATGGTAGAGCACTAGCCTTGAGTAGAAGTGCACAGACACAGTGCCCAGGCCTTGAGTTCAAATCTCCATGAATACTCACTGAGACAAGTCATCCCAGAAACGAGCACCTAGACTCAGCCAGTCTGGGGAACAAGGGACCATGGAGAGGAGTAAGAAGAGATGATGTCATATCAGCCATTTTGTGCCTGCCCTTTCAAAATTAACCAGAGCCACGCGGAATATAAGTAAGAAGCCTACCATCTAATGTTCATACCTGTCTACCTTTTAACTGGATGGGAATTCACATTCTTGTCTTTGTTACCTGAATCTCCTCTACCTAATCACCAGATAGGGACATTTCTACCAACATTTTTCAGCCCCAAATCCTTCCACTTGCCATTTATTTGCTCTCTAATAATTTTTTCCAGGCCCTCAATGCCTCATGAGACTTTCTCTAGACTTCATCCAAGAGACTTGCCTCCGCCAGACTTTATCAAAGGACTCACACTCACCAAGGGACAGCTGCAGCTCACTGCCTTCTCTGGGATGGGACCAAATTCCAGACTTTTACCCCTAATTTCGACACACCTTGTCAGCAGGAATTAGCCAGAGAGGATCAGCACCCTATTTCATGATTATTAAAAGGCTGGAATATAAGGTCTGCTTCTGGATAGCGAGTAGATTCCACCCTCCTCCAAGCAAAGTCTCCTCCGAGTACCTGCGTTACCTAGGCAACTGGCACTCCTGGAAGATATCACATCTGCATCTGCTGAGGTTATATCTGAAAGTGATGTGGCCACACCTTTCTCCACACATACCCTAGATAAGGCCTAGCTGCTCTCTTTCTCAGGTCTTTTCCAGGTCTTTCCCAGGACTTTCCCAGACACATGGAGGGCCAACATGGCCTGGTGCCAGCGGGAATGATGAATAAACTTACCCGTTTTCTGAATACCTCGTGTTTGTGTGGTTCTTACTCGACCACTCTTTAAAAACCTAACAATCTGGGCTGCAATTCTCAATGTTACTCTATACCTCCTGAAACACACTTTCACTTCTTCCTATTACCACAAGTGGATAAAAGAATCTCTTAGGTTTATCTACTTGGAATAGCTTTGAATTACAATTGTCAAACTTGAACCCACCTAGTGTGGAGCTGTAAGCCACTGGTGCTCTGCTAGAACTCACTTCTTATTAATAAATATTCACAAAAAGAGGAGAAAACATATTTGTTCAATTACGTATGTATTGACAGATAAACCAAATCACTTGCTACTAGAAGAGAAAAAGAGAGAAGATAGAAATGAATATGGAGGAGAGAGACATAAAGAATGAAGAAGGGAAGTGAGGGTAAGTGATAGGAGGGGAGGGGAAGGAAGGATGGAAGAGGAGGGGGGAGCTGAGTATAATTGTCTATTCCTCACCAAGGTATTGTTGAACAATAGTGCCCTTGCATTTATGTAACCAAAGCTTTCTATTTTGGGTAGTAGTAAGCTGAGATATAAAATACAAATTTACGTGTAAAACCTGTTAGTGTGCTTATTCCTGCAGGAAGGAAGCCACAGTTAGGTTACTGTTAGAGACAAGGAAAGAGTAAGCAGTTTAAGTGATTCTGAGAAACAATAATTGATATGCCAGGAATGCTCCCTTGCCCAATTATTTCTTTTGTTCCCTGCTCCAGTCTTCCTTTCTACAAGGATAGCAGAAACAGGGAGGCTGGAAAGGGATCTGAAGGGGAAACAAAGAAGGAGGCTACAATGCTTGATAAGAAATGTACTCATTATCTTGCCCATGTAATTGTAACCCCTCTGTATAGTATTTTCACAATAAAAATAAATAAAAATTTAAAAAAGAATAGCAGAAACAGAAGAGGAAGTAGATATCTGAGCAATGATCATTTTCTGTTTACCCTCATCTGTTTACCCTCATCCCCTCAAACAAAAAGGAGACTTAACCTGAACTAGTAGGGGAAATGGGGGGGTGGGATTTCATTCCAACTTATTGTGAAAGTTTTAAAATAATTGGGACAGCATTTCAAATATTGAAATAAAACTTTTTCAATTATTAATAAAAAGTAACTCGAAATTTATTGAAAATTTATAAGACTACAGCACTCACTACATAGTGGATTCTGCATAATTAAAACTGACCCCTGTTTCTATCATCAGAAATTGAAAATCATCCCTAAACTTCCAATACTAGGTAAATTGTCCTGAATATTCTCTTAAAATGTGTGAATATAATGCAGAAAACATAACTTTAAATTTAGACTGTTGAAGTGATAAGTGATGGACATTCATTATGGATAGCATAATATTGAGAGCATGGAAATTATTTTCCTTCCAAATTCAGTGTGTAGAAAGTGAGAAAGCTCTATTTGATGGCCCTGAAGGTCCAATTCTAAATTTAGGACAGAAGGTGAATAATAAAGGAGACCTATCTCAGGCATTCACAGATTGAAAATGTGGAGAAATAGCCTCATTTATGTAGGTCAAATATGGAAGTGAGGATGTGGCAAGCCCAAAGCCAAATGCCAAAGTAAGAGATATTTTACAAAATACCATGAAGTTGAAATAAGTCTTAAATAAGGAGCTGGGCTTAAAGGGAGTAGGACAGAAGAATGGAGGGGGAAATGTAGAACTAATACAGTCAGATCACTCAACGTACATATGTGAGAATATAAGTAGGAAACTTGAAGGGATAGGTGGGGTTGGGGAAAGGGAAGGAAGAAAAGTGGAAAGATTTACAATGATCCAGATGTGTTGTACAATGAAATGTAAATACACTCTATTCCACACTGACATGATGGAGTGAAACCCCTTTGCACAACTAGCTAAAGATGAAAAAAATTTGGTTTTAATATTAAGAGACCAGAAGCATAAACCTTTAGAGATAAATAACAGAATAGCATTGACGTATTGTTGAGGCTTATGCTCTTTTCAATATACAAAATTTGATAAGTGTCAAGTCTGCTGCAAATGTAAATTTTACTTTGCCAATTCTTTTTGCAAATTGCATAAACTATAGAGAACCAAATTCCAATATCCCTTCACTTCAAATAAAAAAATCTTATAGACCTTTAGTTTTTAAATATCTTACGGTAATGCACTGGAACTAATTTCATTCCAAATTTAAATTTAAATTTTAAAGCACTAAAGTCATTTAAAATCCTCTCACTCGGGCACAGGTATGGATAGATAACTAATATGGGCAGAATCAGAATTATTCAGACGGTTGTAAATGGATGCTTACCCAGTTTTCTCTCTGGGGGATCATAGAATACTGACTATGCTAATTGGAAAAATTTAGCCTTCCCAGGTTTTCTGCATATAAACACTCCATCAACATTTTCTCTTTTTCTAATTTTAATTTTATTTTTTGTGAACATACTGGACAGAGGGGTTAAAATTACATGGGCAAGACAAAGAATATATTTCTTATCAATCATTGCAGCCTCCTCCTTTGTTTACCCTTCACATCCCTTCCCAGCCTCCCACCCCCACCCCAGCAATTCCTCACCCCTTCCGGACCAAAGTTGTAAAGTCCGTTTTTGACATGACAACTTGTACTTCTCATAGTTAGATCCGGTCCACCTGTATCCTTAAACGACTTTTTTTTTTAATTTAAATTTTTATTTTTTGTGAACATAATGTACAGAGGGGTTACATTTACATGGGCAAGATAATGAGTACATTTCTTATCAAGAATTGCAGCCTGCTCCTTTGTTTACCCTTCACATCCCTTCCCAGCCTCACCTCGCACCCCACCCAAACCCACACCCCCCAAAGTTGTAAAGTTAGTTTTTGACATGACGACTTGTACTTCTCATAGTTGCATGGGGTCCACCTGTATTATTAAACGAATTGTTTTTCCCCATCTCCTCCACAAATTATACAGACATCAAATATAGTGAAAGCAGGGGTTGTACTGTGGGGGAGGGACATGCAAAGCAACAAAGAAATAATCTTATATATATGTTAGAAACAGTCACATGAAAAAAACATTTGAATACATATTTTAGGGTTCATTTCCCTAACATCACCTGATCTGAACTTTTCTGCTTGACTCAGACATATACTAGATATGGCAAATAAGGGAAACCGTTGGACCTATGTTTCTTTGGGCCTGGCTTACTTCACTTAATATTTTTTTTTCGAAGCCTTTCCATTTCCTAACAAATGGGGCAATGTCATTCTTTCTGATGGAGGCATAGAATTCCATTGTGTATATATATCACATTTTCTTGATCCATTCATCTACTGAGGGGCATCTGGGTTGGTTCCATATCTTAGCTATGGTAAATGATGCGGGAATAAACATAGTTGTGCTACTAGATTTAGTGTGGTCTTGTTTGTAATCATTTGGGTAAATGCCCAAAAGTGGGATTGCTGGGTCATAGGGGAGCTCTATGTGAAGTCTTTTGAGGAACCTCCATACTGCTTTCCAAATTGGTTGAACAAGTTTACACTCCCACAAACAATGAAGTAAGGTTCCCTTCTGTCCACATCTCCTCCAGCATCTGTTGTTGTTAGAGTTCTTGATTATAGACATTCTAGCTGAGGTGAGGTAGTAATTCAATGTTGTTTTGATTTGCATTTATTTTATGGCTAGGAAGGTTGAGCATTTATTCATGTGTATGTTGGCCATCATTCTTTCTTCTTCAGAGAAGTTTCTCTTCAACTCTTTAGCCGACTTATTTATTGGGGAGTTGATTCTTTGAGGATTTGTTGTTGGGGGATTTAATTTTTTGAGCTCTAAGTATATTTTAGATATGAGACCCTTGTCCGTTGTATGGCTAGTGAAGATATTTTCCTAATCTGTGGGCTTTCTATTGATCTTGCTAGCTATGTCCTTTGCCATGCAGAAGCTCTGCAACTTCATGCAATCCCATTTGTCCAACCTTTCTATGATTTGTTGTGTTTTCGGGTCTCTACCCAGAAAATTTCGGCCTGAGCCAAAGAGGCCTAGGGTTTCTCCTATTCCATCCTGTAAGGTTTTCAGAGTGTCTGCTTTGACTCCGATGTCTTTGATCCATTTGGAGTTGATTCTGGTGCAGGGTGATATATAAGCATCTAGTTTTAGTTTTCTGCAAGTAGTTAACCAATTTTGCCAGCACTATTTACTGAAGAGGCTGTCTTTCTTCCATTCTATTATTTTAGCTCCCTTTTCGAAGATTAGTTAGCTATAGGTCTGTAGGTTAATTTCTGGGTTTTCAATTCTATTCCATTGGTCCTGAGGTCTGTTCTTATGCCAGGACCAAACTCATTTGATTACTATGGCTTTATAGTAAAGTTTGAAATTTGGCATTGATATTCCACCAGGAGTGATCTTTCCGTTGAGGAGCGTTTTTGCTATTCAGGGTCTTCTATTGTTCCATATGAATTTTTGGATTGCCTTTTCTATTCCCTTGAAGAATGAAGTTGGAATTTTGATAGGTATCGCATTGAGTTTGCAGATAGCCTTGGGAACTACAGCCATTTTCACAATGTTAATCATTCGAATTCAGGAGCATGGGATGTTTTGCCATTTTCTAAGTTTTGTTTGGATTTCCTATTTCAAGATTTTAAAGTTTTCATCAGAGAGTCCTTCATTTCTTTGGTTAAGTTAATTAATAGGTATTTTATTTTTTGAAGGGCTATGACAAATGGAGTTACTTTCTTAATTTCAGCCACACTTTTCACATTGTTGGCATACAGAAAAGCCATTGATTTTGGGGGGTTAATTTTATACCCTGCTACTTTGCCAAAATTTTGAATCAGCTTGAGTAACTTGGGAGTGGAGTCCATGGGATTCTTTAAATACAAGATCATGTCATCTGCAAATGGGAGAGCTATATTTCTTCTGTCCCTATTTGGATCTGCTTTATGTTTTTGATTTTGTCTTATTGCTGTAGCTAGGCATTCTAATACTAGATTGAAGAGAAGTAGAGAGAGTGGACATCCTTTTCTTGTTCCTGAGTTAAGAGGAAATGGCTTTAGTTTTTGACCATCATGTATAATGCTGGCTGTAGGTTTGTAATATACAGCCTTTATTGTATTGAGGAATGTTCCATGGATTCCTAATTTTTCTAAAACCTTCATCAAAAAGGGGTGTTGGATCTTGTCGAATGCTTTTTCTGCATCTATTGACATAACCATGTGGTTCTTATCTTGCTCCGGTTGATGTGATGAATGATATTAATGATTGGCGTATATTGAACTAGCTTTGCATCCCTGAAATGAATCCTGTTTGACCGTGGTGTATGATTTTTTGGATGAATTGTTGAAGTCGATTGGCCAAAATTTTGTTGAGAAGTTTTGCATCAATGTTCATCAAAGAAATGGGTCTATAGTCCTCTTTATTTGATGAGTCCCTGCCTGGTTTTGGGATGAGCGTTATGGTGGCTTCATAGAATGTGTTTGGTAGTGAACTTTCTCTTCCAATTTCATTGAAGAGTTGGAGGAGTATTGGTGTGGGCTCGGCTTTGAAGAACTTGTAGAATTCTGTAAAACCATCTGGTCCTGGACTTTTCTTAGCTGGGAGGTCTCTTATTGCTGTTTCTATTTCAATGCTTGATATGGGCCTGTTAAGCTGGTTTAACTCATCTTGGTTTAGTTTTGACATGTCAATATTTGCTAGGAAAAGGTCCATTTCTGTCAATTTCTCAAACTTATTAACATAAAGTTTTGAGAAATATTCCCTTATCATGTTCTGAATCATGGTTTTTTCTGTGGTTCTGTTTCCACTCTCATCTCTGACTTTATTAATTTGGGTGTGTTCTCTTCTTTTTCTGATAAGATTTGCTAAGGGGCTGTCAATTTTGTTAAGATTTTCTAAGAACCAACTCTTTGTTTTGATGATTCTTTTGATAGTTTTTTGGATTCTAATTCATTTAATTCTGATTTAATTTTAATTATTTCTTTCTGTCTACTGGATTGGGGTTTACCTTGCTGCTGTTTTTCAAGGAGGTTCAGATGTCTCATTAAATTGTTGGTTTCAGATCTGTCCAATTTGTTGATTTAGGAGCTGAGAGCTATAAACTTGCCTCTGAGTAATGCCTTTGCTGTGTCCCAGAGGAGCTGGTAATTTGTGTGCTCATTTTTGTTGAATAGCATGAACATTTGAATTTCCTTTCTAATCTCTTCCATGATCCACTCGTGATTCAGCAGTGTGTTCTTCAACCTCCATGTGTTACTGGACTATCTTTTTGTTTGTTTGGGAAGTTCTCTGCTAGGATCCTGTTAAAAAAATTTCCTAGACCATTAACTTCTGTTTCTAGGTGATCCTCTATACCCATTTTCCTTAGATTAGGCCTTCTGATGGTGTCTTCCAAGTGTTGGATAGATCTATCATATTTCTTTGACTTGTCTTGGATGGTTGTATGTTCTTTCTCTATAATATCTAGGCTATCTTTAATCCCCGAGATTCGATCTTCTGCATGGTCTAACCTGCTGTCAAGACTTTCTACTTTGTTTTTTTAGTTCTTTTCCTTCTAATTGGTCAGCTTTGATGACTTCAAATTCTTTGTTGAAGCTTTGTTTTAGATCTTGTATGGACTTCTTTACTTCCTTAATTTGGTGTTCAGTGTTTATTCTCAAATCACTTAGTTGATTGGTTATGGTTTTCTTGGGCTCCCATTCCTTCTGTTGGTTTACATTCAGGATTCCCTTTGTGGTTTCCCTGACTTCCTTCAGCTCTTTATTAATGGATTCCATGAATCCCCTTAATGATCTTTGTGTATTCTCATCTTGCTCTCTCAATTCTTGTATTACTCTTTGGTTAGCTTCCTCCCGTTCATGCTATTCTTGTAGTTCTCTTTGAGTGTTCTCATGCTCTTCAGGCCATTCCTGCCTTTCTCTTTGAGGATGTTCAAGCTGTACCCACAAATCCTGTATCAGTTTTTGAGTAGCTTCCTCACGATCATGATATTCCTGTATAAAGCTTTGGATTGTCTCCTCTCTATCCCTATCACGCTTATACAGAGTTCATTGTATATTTTCAATCTTTTCATTAATCATGTTTGCCATCAGTTTTTGTAGAGCTATTTGGGAACTCTCCTCTGGATTATTCATTATCTGTTCTGTCCCCTGATTATCATGAGTGGGAGTGGAGTTACGCTGACTTACCATTTTTCTTGTGGTTTTCCAGCTTACTCTGCCCATTTGGGATGAAAGTAACACCAGTTTTGTGCTAGAACACTAACTTAAGGCAAGCATCAACCAAAGTCTGAATTTGCACAATCAATAGTCTGCAGATACAATCTGGTTCAACAGATACTTCTATTCAACATCAAACAACTATATATTAATGGGCTACGAACCGCAAAGAATAATTTGGTAAACCAGAAATTATTAGGTTAGGGGGAGATGTGGGTAAAAAATAGGAATAGAGTGATATGGGAAGGTACAGGGAGAATTAACTAAGTCCTAGTCTCAAAGCAGGAAATAGGTTAGATAGGATGAAAGCAGAGAGAGAGAAAACAAGAAGAAATGGAAAGGGAAAAAAAAGACACCAGAAAAAATAGAAAAATAAAAGTTAATAATATGCAGATTCAAGAACAATCTATTCAAAGAACGTGAATATGTTGAGAGAAGGGGAGGGATATATAAGAGATGTGAAAAATTTAAAATAAAAATACTTAAAATATTATATAGGTATAAAGAGGTATTACTGCTATTAAGGAATTTAAGTCTCAGAAGTTTTGAACTGAGTAATAAATTTGTGGATTAAGTGTGTACACAATGGGGGATAGGGTCTAATAGTCAAATATGGGTTTATCTGAGGATGTGCAGAACAACAATTAAGTCCCATAAAGAGGAACAAAAGAGAGGAAAAGGTGAGAAGGATAAGGAAGAAAGAAAAAAAAAGATCAGAAGTTCAGTCGAGCTAAGCAAAAAAAAAAGAAAAATTTTTTTTAAAAGAAGAAAAAAAAGACAAAGAAAAACGCACACACACATGTATCCCTAAAATAAAGATTATAAGGTGGAAAAAAGTTACTAGAAAACAATTTTTTTCAAAAAAGGTCAAAATTTAAAATTAAAAAAAAGTTTTAGAAAATAAAAAAAATTTGTAAAAGTTATATAAAAAAAAAGAAGAGGAAAAAAAAGTTCTTTGATTTTTTTGGGGGAGGGTTTGGAAAAATCCTATATCTCCCTTGTGCCTGTAATCAGCCTCTGGTTGGAGTCTCTGGTCTGTTTGTGGTCCTGTGGCTTGGTTGGTTTCTAAAGTCAGTTTGTTTAGACAGGCAGAAAAATGCTCTGCTTTACCCAGGATTTTTCAATCCTCCTCACAAGTTAGTTCAATGGGAGGGGGGTGTGCTTTGAGTATCACAAAAGAGGGAGATGGCTTTTTCCTCAAGTTTGGAGATGCTGTGATGAGGTTATGTTCTGTGTAGAGTTGAGACCTTTCAGCAAACAGTAGTCTTCCCTGGGCATAGTTTGTGAGAAACTCACAGAGCACAGCCTGGAGCCACTCTCAGGGATTCTGTTTAGTGAATTTTAGTTGATTGTCCAGGCTGCTAAAGGGAGGGGCAGCCTCTGGCTCTGATTACCCGATGAAGAAAGCCATTCCTAGGGCTGGTGCCCGAACTGGGTGACTTTTACCTGAGTAGAGCTGAGTCTGGCAGGTTACGACGTTGTTAAGTTATTGTGACCTGTTAAATGACCGTAGTTTTATTCTAAGGCCTGAGTTGGAGCTCGCAACTCCGCGGAGCTTTGTTGGTATGCAAGATGGAGATCTCCGGTACTGGGGGGGAGGGGTGGCCTTCCCTCCTCTGCTCCCTGAGAAGGAGTGAGGAAGTGCGGCTTCTACTCATGCTGAGTCTTGGTTCCTGGGTCGTCTCTGGTCTGCGAACTGCAGGATGAAAATGTCTGCTCCTTGTTGGTTCTTGCTGGTGTTGAGTAGAATCCGCTTGCCCTCCGAGTCTGGTTCTTTCGTCCCTGTTATGCCTCCACTTCTCCTTTGCCATCTTCCTGGATCCCTGTCCACGACTTGATTTTCCCCATCTCCTCCACAAATTATACTGACATCAAATATAGTGAAAGTAGGGGTTATACTGTGGGGGATGGACATACAAAGCTACAAAGAAATAATCTTATAAATGAAAGAAAAACAGTTAAATACTTATCTAAGTATTCTTTTTCCTAACATCACATTATCTGACTTTTCCTGCTTGACTCATACATATACTAGATATTGCAAACAAGGGAAACCATGGGACCTTTGTGTATTTGGGCTTGGCTTACTTCACTTAATATAATTTTTTCCAAGCCTTTCCATTTCCTATCAAATGGGGAAATGTCATTCTTTCTGATGGAGGCATAGAATTCCATTGTGTATATAGACATGACAGAAAGGTGAGGGAAAACCTTTTATACTTCAGTGAGGTTGTGGCTTGTGTTTCACAAAGTGTTATGAAAGCTATCCATGAGAAATCTAGCAGCACTATTTCTAAAAAGTACTTGCATGTTTACACTTTCTGATAATGTCTCAATTCAAGTACTTCTCCTTGGACTTCAGTACTATTCAATGATGCTGTGTCAGCTTTTTGTTACATTTTGCAGACCAGTCTTGGTGATGAAATTTGTGCTTCCAATTCCATCCACAAAATGCAGACAAAAATTATCTGAAAAAATTTGTATCTGTTGACAGTGCATATACTTTTATTTTTTATTACAAACATAGAATGAAGTACAAATTTTCATAGCAATTACACTGCACTAGGTTGTGGGCAGATTCTAATGTAAATAATAACTGTGTTCATGTAGATTATTTGAGTATCCGATGTTTTAATATGCCGGTGGTCCTAAAACCAATACCTTACTGATATTGAGTGACAAATACAACTTCCTATTAGTACAAAAATTTTCCTTGTATCTTTTATATATATATATAGAGAGAGAGACAGATATAGATAGATAGATAGATAGATAGATAGATAGATAGATAGATAGATAGATAGATAGATAGATAGATAGATAGATAAATAGATAGATAGATAGATAGATAGATAGATAGATAGATAGATAGATAGATAGATATTTATATTGTAAAGATACTGTACAGAGGGGTTACAGTTACATAAGTAAGGTAATGAGTACAATTTTTTTCTTGACTATTGGTCATGGGCTTGAACTCTATGCCTGAGCACTGTCCCTCAACTCTTCAGCTCAAAGCTATCGCTTTACCACTTGAGCTACAGTGCCAATTCTGGTTCTCTGGTGGTTTATTGGAGATAAGAGTTTTACAGACT
The DNA here is from genome assembly GCF_024711535.1 of Dipodomys merriami. NCBI lineage: Eukaryota > Metazoa > Chordata > Mammalia > Rodentia > Heteromyidae > Dipodomys > Dipodomys merriami. The sequence goes on along the minus strand of NW_027202584.1, from coordinate 104,302 downwards.
TTCCTTCCCTGGCCGCCTTTGAACCACGATCCTCAGACCTCAGCCTCCTGAGTTGTTAGGATTACAGGCATGAGCCACCGGCACCTGGCATGAGTCCATTTCTTATTGAGCATTTTTACCCCATCCTTTGTTTTCCCCTACCATCCCTTCTCTTCACACCTCGTCAACTCATCCCTCCATCCATTCTCTGATAAAGTGTCTTATTATTACATTATTATTATCTCATTATTACAATGGGTCAATCTGAATCCTATCTTTGTATATTAAATGAAGAAATGCTGGCTTGATTTATGCTGATTCTACTTGTGTAGACACAAGTAAAATCAGTCACCATGTCCAAGAGCATATAAATGAAATGTACACCTTTTTTGTCAGTTGGTTTAGTTGTGTTCTACACATTTATTGACAGGTTACAAATTATTCTCAAACTTTAATATGTTAAAAATAATCTCTTCGTTTCTTATTTTCTTAGCCAGAAAATCAGCAAGACCTCAGTCAGCATTTCTCTCATAGGAATTTTCACATGAGTTGGTTACCTGTTGACCTGAGGTCCAGTTTTATGCGGACTCACTAATCTGCTTAGGAATTGATGCTGGCTGTTGGAAAAGAATTCAAAGAAGGATGCCATTTAAAGGCTTATAATTTTATTCTTTACCATGATATTCTCCTGCTACTTTGGTTGTTGAGAGTGTGTATAAGAGCAAGCATTCCGTGGGCATCAGGGAGATACCACATGATCTTTACATACTGACATTTCCGAGTAACTTGCTATCACGTATACTGCATTTTGCAATTCCAATCTGTCAAAACCTACCAGTTTTAAGAGATAAGAGGAGTGGTAAAAGAACTCTTAGAGACAAATACATCTTGAACATATTTTGTTCCAAGCATTCCATCTAAGGCATTTTCAGCAACTAATGAAACTTGCGTTGGCTGTAATTATGTGTCTTTCTCCATGTGTGCATGTATTCATGTGTATATGTATATGTGAATTTGTGTGTATAGTAACATATATGTGTACAATATAAGGGCATATACACACATATATGCATATATAAATAAATATACATATACAAATATATATGCATATATATCTTTGTTCAGTGACTTAATCTATAGTTCCCAGAACATTGTCATTCTCACAAAGTGTTCATAATAAACTGCTCTGAGGACCTGTGCTCTATTGTACTCATTTCCACCATTACCTTCTTTTTCATTCCTGTGAACAACTTCGGTCTATTTTCCACAGGAGAGCTTTATTTTCATTACATGTAGTTACAAACAGATAATCAAAGACAAAGGTTGTTTGTAAAAGAAAAAGAACTTTTAGGTCACAGGTTAAAATATCTTTTTTTTGGGGGGGGGGTCCAGTCTTGGTGCCTGAAGTCTGGGCCTGGGAACTGTCCCTCAGCTCTTCAGCTCTAGGCTAGCGCTCTATCACTTGAGCCACAGTGCCACTTCTGGCTTTTTTTCTTTTTGTTTATGTGCTGCTGAGGAATCGAACCCAGGGCCTCATGCATGCAAGGCAAGCACTCTACCACTGAGCCACCTTCCTATCCCACGTTAAAATATCATATCCATCCAAATGATTCCTATGAGATGAAATTTGTAATAGTAGTAAATGTGAAAAGGAATTCCTAGACCTGTTGTTTTGCCATTTAGAATGTCAAAGAATAATATCACGTCACTCAAAATTCTTAACGAATGCAAGGGAAGATGTTAGTCCCCATCATGTTCCCACAAAGCGAGTGGATCCTCAAGGATAATAGTAGACCAGCAGAAATTCTATGTAGCAGACATGGAGCATGAAAGAGAAAGAGAGGAAATGAGAGAGCGTGAAAGAGGGAGAAATATCATGATACTGAAAGTGCATAACAGATAAAAAAGAGCTGTACATGAATATTCATACTGTTATCTTTAGACTCTACATGTACATTTGAAGGTATTTGATGTATGATAATCCATCAACCCAAAATATAAAATGATTCTAATAAAAATTAAAAATGACTCAGAAGTAATTAAAAATGCTAACACAATTTTCACATTAACAAACTCTCAGAGATATTTCATGACTTTGAAAAGAAAAAAGTGGCTGGGGTTAGTATAAATTTAGAAGTATAACAAGACACAAAAATATGAAAAGATATTCATATATTTCATTATATAACCCAAAGCAGAAAGAAAATGTTGTTTAGATGAATCTTTAAAACCCAGTCTATCAGGAGCTGGGACGGTGGCTGTTGTAGAGTGCCTGCCTTGCATGCATGAGGCCCTAGGTTTGATTCCTCAGCATCACATAAGTAGAAAAGGACGGAAGTTGTTCTGTGGCTCAAGTGGTGGCACTAGCCTTGAGCTGAGGTACAGCAACCAGGCCCCAGAGTTCAACCCCATGGCCAACAAAATCAAAGTAAAAAACAAAACAAAACACAGTCTCTCACTTTTGTGACCTCAACTCTGTAATATCACTGCTTCAGCCTAGGGCTAAGATTTTAAGTGTGGACATTTATCATCCCTCCTTATTCTGACTGTACTTGATAATTTTAATCAATATTTTGTTCTTAATTTTGCTTTTTGTAAATTCACATGCAACTATAAAAAATGGTTTGGCCATCCCAGTAACCTTCTCAAAGTACCTCCTGATGATAGATAACGAAAGGTTTTATTATATTACAAGGGAAACAATACTACAAATAAAGCAACACAATAACTAAATATTAATGATTAATAAAATAAAATACCAAAGAATTACCAGTGTTTTCAGTATTTGAAGTGTACTTACATATTTGATTTTACTATTCTCACATTCCTGTACATTTAACACTGAATAAGATTATGATATTCAACAAGAGTTTTTTAGGCTATGTGTAGTTTTTAAAGTTACCCACTAAGATTGCTTTTTATGACTCATCTCATCATTTGTATATGTATATGTATATGGCTTATATCATCATTTGTTCCTCACTAACATATAAAGTAAGGAAGCCCTAAAGTTTTAAGAGAAACTATGCAGTTAACAAATGTAGGGAGCCGAGGCGAGACTCCGCCCACTCCCTTGCAGTTTTGAGGATTACCACTCCAGACGGTGCTTGGCTGGACGCCTGGGCTGTGCGCGTGCGCGAGCCCGGTAGTGTCCCCAGCCAATCCCATGACACCTGGTGACAGTAAAAGGCAGGCGACCAACAATAGAAAAGACCCGTGTTCGAATTCCCTATATAAGCGGCTGTATTTCGGGTGCACGCTCTCTCGCGCCCAAGCTCTCCTACAACTAAAAGGCTCTCCAATAAAGCGTGATCTGAGAAGACTCCTGGAGTGGTGGTCGTTTTTCCTCGCTGGTCGAGTAGGCGGTCACTACAACTGGTGCCGAAACCCGGGAACGAACCTGGGACGGGACCCGCGCGAGAGGCCGAATTGGAGCCAGAACTCAACACGCGGAGAGGAGACGTTGGTAAACATCCCCCGGTATGCTGTTCACTGTAGATTTAGATATTTATTGGTTGCTTGCATTGCTTCTTCCCTTGTGGCTTGTCTTTTTGATGGTGCGCACTTGCCTCGAGGAGGGAGGGTTTGATTTAATCCAGGAAGGACGCAAAGTACTAACGCAGCATCAGGATAGTCTATCAGAGTCAGTATACAGTAATGGGGAGGAAAAGAGGCCTAAAAGAAAAAGGGAAAAAAGACAGAAGGATCCTAAAGAATTGAAGCGAGAGGGGCTGCAGCCCTCACAAAAGGAGAAGGGTTTCAGAGAGGAGGGGGTCTCAAGGAGATTCCCGCGCCCTTCTTTAAAAGCAAACCGGTTCTCAGCCCTACATGTGGAAGGGCGGGACCAAGAATATAGTAATCTTGTGAGTGACTCAGAGGAAGAAATGTTAGAGGAGGAGGGAGAGCAGCTCGATCCAGCTGATAGTGAAGAGTTAGAAGAGGCTGAGGCTGCGGCGGAGCACGTGGCAGACAGATATGGAGGGTGGCGCCCCCTAGGGGTGGGAGTACCGCAACAGCCAGGAAGAGGAAACGGAGCTGCCCCTCACCCGCCGTGCCCCCGCCGTGCCCGCCGGCAGGGAAGAGTCACTTTATAAAAGGCAGCACCTGGTCGCCGTTAGCGGCCGCCTTTCCAGTTTTTGAAAATCCTATTACTAATGAGAGAATTCTTGAGCCGGTTTCCTACTTCCAGCTTAAGGATTTAGTTGAGGCAGTCAGGACTTATGGAGTGACGGCCAATTATACCACTGCCTTGCTTCAAAGGCTAACTATTAATGCTATGATTCTGTGGGAGCAAAAACTGTTCAATATTTTCCTGAATTAGTGGCTAAACAGGCAATTTTGATCTGAGAAAAAAATAAAAATAAAAAATAAAAAAATAAAAATAAAAAAAAAGCAGGCAATTTTGGGTATAAAGTATTGTTTAATGCATTTTGCAAAAATTCCAGATAAATTAATTATTCCATATACCCGTGAGCAAGTTGAAATTTTAGGTTTTAAGTTTTTCCTTTTTTGTTTTGTGTTGTGTATTCTACTACTGACTAAATGGTTCTAAAATACTGGGCATATCTATGCTAAAATTTTCATCACATCTAATGAGTTTTGTCATTTCAGAATATTTGTTGGTCAATTCTTGATAAGAACCAGGTAAGCTCTACTTATTCTACTTGATCTCCATGTTGCTTTAATTGAAAATAATAAAGGGCTTTTGTGGCAAAGATTTCAGTTCAAAGCCAGCTCGGGCTAAAAAATCCCTAAGACTCCATCTCCCAGCTAAACTCTGCAAGTGGTACTATAACTCAGTGTGGTAGAGTGCTAGCCTTGAGCGGAAGCGCTCAGGGACAGTGCCCAGGCCTTGAGTTCAAATCTTGAATACCAACTGGGACAAGCCATCCCAGCAACGAGCACCTAGACTCAGCCAGTCTAGGGAACAAGGGAACGTGGAAAGGAGTAAGAGGAGATGATGTCACATCAGCTACTTTGTGCCTGCCCTTTCAAAATTAACCTGAGCCGGGAGGTCAGTAGAAGTAAGAAGCCTGCCCATCCAATGTCTATACCTGTCTACCTATTAACTGAACAGGGATTTATATTCTTGCCTTTGTCACCTGAATTCTCTACCTAGTCGCCAGATGTCAGAAGTAACTAGGGACATTTCTACCAACATTTTCAGCCCCAAGTCCTTCCTCTTGCCATTTATTTGCTCTCTAGTATTTTTTTTTTTTTCTTTTCCAGCCCCTCAATGCTCATGAGACTTCTCCAGATTTCATCTAAGGACTCACGCAACCAAGGGACAGCTGCTGTTCACTACCTTCTCTGGGAGGAGACCAAATTCCAGCCTTTTACCCCTATTGTCGACGCCCCTTGTCAGCAGGAAGTAGCCAGAGAGAATCCTCGCCCTATTTCATGATTATTAAAAGGCTGGAATGTAAGGTCCGCTCCTGGATGGTGAGCAAGTTGAAATTTTAGCAGCCACAATGGATATGTGGACAATTCTTGTTTGCTCATTTCCAAATGTAATTGATAATCATTATCCTAAGCATCCTCTGCTTGCCATAGTTAAGTTGTTCAAGGACACAAACAGCCGGTAGTCTTTAATTTTCGGCCGAATGTCCCACAGGCTGTTGAATGTTTAATTGTGCTTGAAGTTTTTAAAAGATTTGATCAACCTTTTAACTTATTTTCTGATTCATTATATGTTGTAAATGCCGTTGCTTCTCTTGAAGTTGCTGCTTCAATTAAGCAGGCCAGTACAATTTCTAATGTTTTGTTACAGATTCAATCCCTTATCTTAAACAGAAAACATCCTTTTTATATTGGACATATTCGTGCCCACTCTATGTAGCCGGGCCCAATGGCAAAGTGTAATGATTTGGTGGACCAGGCAACTCGGGCTATGGCTCTGGTTGCTGCTGATCCTGTAGAATTGGCAAAAGACTTTCATAGATTGTATCATGTACCTGCTAATACCCTTAGGAAAAGATATAATTTGTCCAGGCATGTGGCAAGAGATATTGTTAAAGCCTGTAAATCTTGTGTTACCTTTCTTCATCCTCCCCATGTGGGGGTAAACCCCAGGGGGTTGAGACCAAATGCCCTATGGCAAATGGATGTTACTCATCTGACGGAATTTGGTAAGTTGAAATATTTACATGTGTCTGTGGACACCTTTTCCGGTGTCATTCATGCCACACCTTTGGCAGGAGAAAAGGTGTCTCACGTCAGAATACACTGCTTAGAAGCTTGGGCAGCTTGGGGAAAGCCCCTTAGACTCAAGACGGATAATGGCCCTGCTTATACTTCCCATGGTTTTCGCGCCTTTTGCGCACAAATGCAGGTTGCCCACACCACCGGATTGCCCTACAATCCTCAAGGACAAGGTATAGTGGAAAGAGCTAATAGAAGCATAAAAGAAATGCTTCAAAAACAAAAAGGGGGAGTTGCTGAGTCCGCGTCCCCCAGGGAAAGACTTTCTCTTGTGCTCTTTACCCTTAATTTTTTAATTCTAAATGACAACGATCAGTCTGCCGCAGATCGGCATATGACAAGAGACTCCATGGATACTAAAGACATGGTTATGTGGAAGGATGTTATTAATAATAAATGGTATGGACCGGATCCGGTAATAACGAGATCCAGGGGAGCTGTTTGTGTTTTTCCACAGAGTCAAGAAGTACCTCACTGGGTGCCAACGAGACTGACCAGGCCAGTGGAGACTGCAGAAGAACCCCATCTTGAAGATGCCATCCACTCGTCTCCTGATACAGCTGATCTTCTTGCTGTTAGCAACAGTGCTAATAGCAATCCCTGTGATAGCTAAACCAATGATGCTGTGGGCTGTTACAATTTACTGACTGGATTGCCTCTGTGGTGTCCTTTGTCAAAGAGCGGGTGGGAGTCGGAATGTTTTTAGCCTGCTGCTTGGGAGGATGCGTGGTCTGCCTATGGTTGGTCTGTCGCCTTCGAGCCCAAACCAGAAGGGACAAGGTTGTTATCTTGCAAGCATTAGCCGCTTTGGAGAGTGGATCCTCACCCCAGATTTGGCTGTCGGCCCTGAGAGGCAGTTAAGCCTTACCATCCTGCATAGCCTTAGCACCCCGAGGGATCAGGGGATCCCATTGCACCGGGACAGGTATGCAATTTGCAATTTGGGACAGGGTGCAAGGCAAGTGCACTGCACTTGAGGAGATGGTTCTCATCTCCTCAAGAAGAGCATGCTGGGTTGCATGTGGGTTGATGCCCAAGATCCCACCTCTGCAAAAAAGGCATCGGACGGGCCTGGTCATCACTGGGGAAGGCGCCCCTCAGGCGAAGGCCAGTGCAAGGTCCTCTCATTAATGTCTTAGACAGAGGCCCAACCTCTACTCTTACCTGTTGCCATAAAACAAAGAAGGGGGAACTGTAGGGAGCCGAGGCGAGACTCCGCCCACTCCCTTGCAGTTTTGAGGATTACCACTCCAGACGGTGCTTGGCTGGACGCCTGGGCTGTGCGCGTGCGCGAGCCCGGTAGTGTCCCCAGCCAATCCCATGACACCTGGTGACAGTAAAAGGCAGGCGACCAACAATAGAAAAGACCCGTGTTCGAATTCCCTATATAAGCGGCTGTATTTCGGGTGCACGCTCTCTCGCGCCCAAGCTCTCCTACAACTAAAAGGCTCTCCAATAAAGCGTGATCTGAGAAGACTCCTGGAGTGGTGGTCGTTTTTCCTCGCTGGTCGAGTAGGCGGTCACTACAACTTGTCTTAACTCTTCACTCTGCTTCTTTACACTAAGACTTTGCAACATCTCATTAGTAATGTTTCTCTAAACTGAAATGTAGTTTTTAGTAGCATATGTCTGCTACCATAAATCTTAAATATTTATAGAAAAGTTGTATGACCTGACAAACAATCCTAATTTTGGCCTATATAAGCAAATTCCCAAAATTAAATATATTTAAAACATTAAAACTTTTAGAAACCCTTAACACTTGCCGCAGTGTTCATTATGACAGGTGCCTTATACAGAATAATTAAATTCGTCCTCCTACACATCTCTTTTTTTATTTTTATTTTTTGTGAACATACTGTACAGAGGGGTTACATTTACATGGGCAAGATAATGAGTACATTTCTTATCAAGCTTGCAGCCTCCTCCTTTGTTTACCCTTCACATCCCTTCCCAGCCTTCCTCCGCCCCCCCACCTGATTCCACCCCCTTCCCCCGATCTTACACATATCTTGAACAACAATATCTGGGATTATTTTGTTTTTGATATGTCAATCTTGGCTATTCTTAAATGTGTGCTTATGTAAGAAGTACATGGTTCTAAAATTTCACGAGAATTCTTCAAAACTTACTTTTCTTTGAATTGTCTAGTTTAAGAAAATCAATTACACTTTATATATAAAAAATGCTCTGTGCTCAATTCAGCAGCACATACACTAAAATTGGAGCAGTACAGAGAAGATTAACATGGCCCCTGCGCAAGGTTGATATGCAAATTCTTGAATCATTCCATATTTTTACAACTAAAGATGCTGGAGAGGATGTGGCCACAAGGGAACCTTACTTGATTCTTGGTTGGAGTGTTAACTTGTTCAACCACTTTGGAAAGAAGTATGGAGGCTCATCAAAAGACTCCATATAAAGCTCCCCTATGACCAAGCAATCACACTTTTGGGGATTTACCCAAATGATCACAAAGAAGACCATACTAAAACTACCAGAACAACTATGTTTACTGCAGCATTATTTACAATAGCTAAGATATGGAGCCCACCCCGATGGCCCACAGAAGATGAATGGATCATGAAAATGTGGTATATATACACAATGAAATTCTATGCCTCCATGAGAAAGAATGACATCGCCCAATTTGTTAAGAATTGGAAAGACTTGGAAAACAAAATTTATTCAGTGACGTAAGCCAAGTCCAAAGAAACATACGTCCCATGGTTTCCCTTATTTTCCACAGCTAATATATGTCTGTATAAGCAGAATAGATCAGAAGCTATGTGCATATCAGATAAGATAATATTACAGGAAATGAACCAGACAAGTGGTTTTTTTTGTTACTTGCTATTGTTTCTAAGATACTTATACTGTGTGATGTGATTTTTTTTTGTTCCTTTATATGTTCCTCCCCTACGCTCTAATCCATGTTTTCACTGTATTTGAAGTTGGTGCGCCTACACCCTGTGTATACGTTTCTCTAATTTGGGGAGGGGAAAGGGAAATACAAAATTCTTAAACAAGGATACAGGTTGAGATGCACAAGACACTATCTTGAAAAATGAACTTTACAATTTAGGCAGGGGAAGGGGGAGGGGAGTGTATTTGTGGAGGTGGGAGGGAAAGGATGGTGGAAGAAAAAGAAAGGAAGAGGTAACAATGCTAGTTAGGAAATGTACTCATTATATATATAAATATGACACCTCTGTACAGTTATTTTTACAGGTGGACCCATTGCAACAATGAGAATTACAAGTCATTATGTTGAAAACGAACTTTACAATTTTGGTGGGGGGAGCGGGGAGGATTGGGTGGGAGGGCTAGGAGAATGGGAAGGGATTGGAAGGGGAAACAAAGGAGGATGCCACAATGCTTGATAAGAAATGTACTCAGGATGTGAAGGGTAAACAAAGGAGGAGGCTGCAATGCTTGGTAAGAAATGTATGCATTATCCTGCCCATGTAATTGTAACTCCTCTGTACATTATGTTCACAAATAAAATAAAATTAAATAAAAAAAAGAAATGTACTCATCTTGCCCATGTAATTGTAACCCCTCTGTACAGTATTTTCACATTAAAAAAACAAAAACGTATAAAAATGTTCTGATATAGAAGTTTATTTCCTCTATTTTACCCGATAATATCTTTAACAATGAAATTAATGCAGAACACTGATATGCTGATTTGAAGGTATTTTGAATAAATGTGTGTGGGGGGGGTGTGTGTACACACACGCATGCACACATGCACACATGCATATGCTTGTGCATTGGCATGCTCAGAGTTTGAAATCAGGGCTTCAAGGTCTTGCTAGGCCTTTCCTCTCTTGATTGATGAGCTAATATATGAGCTACATCTCCATTCCTGGCTCTTTGCTAGTTCATTATAATTTCTGAAAAATAATCTCTTGAATTTATTCTGCCCTGAGTGGCTTCAAACAGTTATCCATAGATCTCAGGCTCCTGAGTAGATATCCGGAGTAGATAGGATTAAAGGTGTGACCAGCCAGGACAAGGATTTCAGAATAATTTTAAAGGTAGAAGAAAGTTTACTTGATGGGGGCCTGTTTTATCATCTCCTACTTTTAAATCATTTTGGAGTGATTATATGTGAACTTACTTCGTTTTCGGATTCTTAAAAGATAGTAAGTGTTGGTATTTAAAAGTTTTAGTACTTTTTAAAAAAGGATACAGGAGCGATGGGACAAAAGAAATTTGACTATCTTTGGACCTCAATTTATAAGCTCAGCTCTGTGCATGATAACCCAATGTCACCAACACAGTCTGTGTTGGAGACAAAAGGTAACAGAAAACAATCACCATGGGCAATATTTGGTATGCTATTATTTATAGGACAATATGAATATTGAATTGAGAGTGTAAGAGAATGGAGAGATTTTACCTCCTTTTTTTGTATTGCTAAAAGTCTTTTGGAGACTGTGACTCATTTCCTTCCTCAGTGTGTGTCTTTGGGCCATGCACTTCGTGCCTTTAATTACAATTTTTCCCAACGCTAAAATGATAATAACATTAGCATTATAGCAAATGTTATCTTAAGAATTGAGAGAAATAAAACTTGCAAAATACTTAACATAAACTTCTGTGAATGAGCTTTGAGTTTAGCCAAAAATTTTTAATACTAAATAGAATGCAATAATATTACAGAAAACATTACAGGTAGTGAGCAACCAGAAGGAATGTGATCTATTGACCATGCTCTGCTTCTAAGGAAGCCAGGTGTACAACGTGTCATGCTTTAAATCAAACTGGTTATCTTATGTCTTGGTAGTGTAAAAGTATCAAGGACAGAATAATGAAGGAATGTTGTAGACTGAGGTAAAGTCCATAGGATAATGTGCAAAACTGATAAAACATAAAAGTACCTGAGCAGTATATTGTGTTTTATATTATTTAAGTTCTATTGCAAAGATAGGGAATACCTCGAACAATGAATTCTCTTTTTGATATCCTATCATAGGTCCTTAGCAGGCTGAACTCTTTCTTCATTCTTGTTGAGGCATTATCAAATGAGAAGAAATGTATCTTTTGTTTGCTTCCTTCAATTTATTCTTCAATTTGAAATCTGAACTACTTGACACTGAAAGAAACCAAGGTAAATTAGACACACAGGCTTTGGAAAGAACAATTAACATAAAATAAATAAAATACATATAGCTTTATGAAAGGTCTAACTAAATTGAATTATATAGTCTAAAGCATAAACAGAAAATGATATAAGCAATATGATGTTGAAAGTTGGAAAATGTAAAGAGTTGCTTAATTTTTTCCTTTCTCCTCCCTTGAATTAATTATTGATTTTGTATAAAGAGATTAAAGATGAGATTAACAAGAAATGATTAAAATTCAAAAGAGTTCTGGGAAGATGGTAGGGGAGAAGGTGGAGTCTAAACAGGCTCTCTCATAGAAAGCAGTTTAAGTATTCCAGTGAACAGTCCTAAGTAAAAGAATCACACCAAGGGTGCCATCACAATACAGAGAGTTTGGCCAGAGAGGGAAAATCCAGGCAAGGGGACAGGTCCGTGCACTTGCCAGCAGGCTCCGCTGCGGTTGTGGCGGGTGCTGGGGCAGCCATAGCCATCAAACATGAAACACAAAGAGTCTGGGACGAAGGCCCCAGATCAGCAGGCTAGGGGATTCTACACAACACCAGCAAGAACTGACAAGGAACAGACATCTTCATCCTTCCAATCGCAGACCAGCGATGACCCAGGAACCAAGACTATGGCATGAGTAGAAGCCTGACATCCTCACTCCTTCTAAGGGAGCAGAGGAGGAAAGGCAACACTTCCCCTCCCCACTACTGGAGATCTCCATCTTTTATACTGATAAAGGCCTGGCTGAGCAGCTAGCTCCAACTCAGGCCTTGGAAGAAAACAAGAGTCATTTAGCAGATCACAGGAACCTGACCTCACCTGCCAAGCTCAGCTCCACCCAGGGAAAAGTCATCCCGCCCAGGCAGAGAAAGCTCTGCCCTCCTCAGTGTTGATTTCTTCACAGGCTAAACAGAGCCAGAGGCTGCCCCTCCCTACAGCAGTCTTGACAATCAACTGAAATTCAGTAAACATAAACCCTGAGAATGTCTCCAGGCTAGGCTCTGTAAATGTCTCAGAAGCTAGCCCCTCAGGGAAACTCTACTGCTTGCTGAAAGGCCTCAACTCTACCCAGAACCAAGCCTCAACAGAGCATCTCCAAACTAGAAGAAAAAGCCATCTCCCTCTTTTGTGATACTCAAAGCAGATCTCCCTCCCATTGAACTTGCCTGGGAGGAGGATCACAAAATTCTGGTTAAAGCAGAACATTTTTCTTCCTGCTCAAACAAACTAACTTAAGAAACCAATCAAGCCACAGGAAAATCAAACACTACCATCAGACCAGAGACTCCAACAAGAGACTGGTTACAGACACAAGGGAGATACAGGATCTTCCCACTCCCTCCAAAAAATCAAAGAATTCATTTTTTGTACCTTTTAAAATTTGTTTAAATTTTTTGTTTTCATTTTTAATTTTAAAAAATTGTTTGCTGTTAACCTTTTTTTTCTTCCTCTTATAATTTTTATTTTGGGAGAATATCTGTGCGCGGGCGTGTGTGTGTGTGTGTGTGTGTGTGTGTGTGTGTGTGTGTGTGTGTGTGTGTTAGTTCTACTTAACCTTTGATCCTTTTTTTCTTTCTCATTCTTTTCACTTTTTTCTTCTTTCGTTCTTTTTTGCGTGACTTAATTAAGTTCTGCTCATCCACAGATATACGAATAGTTGATTATTAGACCTTATCCCCCGTTGTGTACACAATCCAGAAATTTATTACTCAACTCAAATCCTCTTTGACTTAAGTTTCTTAATAGCAGTACTACCTCTTTATACCTGTATAATATTTTCAACATTTTTTTTACTTTTTCGCATCTCCTTTCTATCCCTCCCCTTCTCTCATCCTATCCCTCTTCTATGAATATTACGTTGTTAAATTTGCATAAATTTTAAGTGTTTCAATTAATAACTTTTAATATTTGTTTTTCTATTCTTTCTTGTCTCTTTTTTTATTTTTCTTATTTTTTTTTCTTTTTTTCTCTCTCTTCTATCATTCTATCCAAACTATTTCCCTTATTGAGATTAGGACTTAGTTAATTTAACTCTCCTTTTACCTTTCCACATCCCTCTATATCTCTTTTTACCCACATCTCTCCCTAAACCTTATAATTTCTGGTATGTCAAATTATTCTTTGCTGTTCATAGCCCATTAGTACATAGTTGTTTGATATTGAATAAAATGATCTGTTGAAGTAGATTGTATCTGCAGACTTTTGACTGTGCAACTACAGACTTTGGATGATGCTTGTCTTAAGATAGTGTTCTAGCACAAAACTGGTGTTACGTTCATCCCAAATCGGCAGAATGAGCAGAAAAACACAAGAAAAATGGCAAGTCCGGGTATCTCAACTCCCACTCATGATAATCAGCGGACAGAACAGATAATAAAAATCCAGGGGAGAGCGCCCCAAAAGCTATACAAACACTACTGGTAAACATGGTAAATGAAAAAATTGAAAACCTGCAAAGGACTAAGCTTAAGCATGATAGGGAGACAGAGGAGGCAAACCAAAGGTCAATACAGGACTATCATGAGCTTGAGACACTTACTCAAAGATTGACACAGGAATTGCTTGAGCAGATTGAAAACACTCAAAGAGAAATACGGGGATGGCATGAGCAGGCTGAGTTCAGTCAAAGAGATAGACATGAATTGCGTGAGCTGGCTGAGAATAGACAAAGAGAAAGTCAGGAATTGCATAAACGTGAGGAAGCTAAACAAAGATTAATACAGGAATTGAGAAAGCGGGATGAGATAGACAAAGATCTTTAGAGGCATTTAGGGAATCCATAAATAGAGAGCTGAAAGAAGTCAGGAAGTTCACAAAGGGAATGCTGAATGGAACCCAACAGAAGGAATGGGAGTCCAAGGAAACCATAACCAATCAACTAAGTGATTTGAGAATAAACACTGAACACCAAAATAAAGAAGCAGGTTAGACCATGCAGAAGATCGAATCTTGGGGATTGAAGACAGCTTAGATATTATAGAGAAAGAACGTACAAACATCAAGACAAATCCAAGAAATATGACAGATCTATCAGAAGGCCTAATCTGAGGATAATGGGTGTAATGGAGCACTTAGAGAGAGAAGTTAATGGTCTAGGAAATGTGTTTAACAGGATCCTAGCAGAGAACTTCCCAAACATGCAAAAAGATAGGCCTATTCAGATACAAGAAGCTTTTGGAACTCCAAGTAGACCAGACCAGAACAGGACTTCCCTCCTTCACATAATAATCCACACAGGATCAATTCAGACCAAGAAAAAGATCCTTAAAGTTCTCAAGGAGAAAAGATCAATAACCTATTAAGGGAAACCAATTAGAGTCACCTCAGATTTCTCAGCAGAGACAACCAAAGCAAGAAGAGCCTGGGATAAGGTGTGCCATGCCCTAAAGACAAACAATTATAAACCAAGAATACTATACACAGCTAAACTTTCCTCCATAACTGAAGGTCAAATATAAACCTACCATAGCAAAGAGAAATTGAAACAATATATCTCTGCCAAACCAGGCCTACAAAAGATTCTTAAAGATATCCTACACATAGAAAACCAACAAGACCACAATAACGGCCAAGAAACTGCACCCAAACTGAGAATACAAGAACATAGGAAGAACCCAGTTGGCACAGCTCGCAAGAAGGTGGATAAAATGGCAGGAACTCCCAAATACCTCTCAGTCATATCTCTCCACACTAACGGAAGGAACTCTCCAATTAAGCAACATAGACTGCCTAATTAGATTAAAAAGCAAGATCCTTCTATCTGCTGCCTTCAGGAGTCACATCTTGCCCATAAAACAAACACATTTTGAATGTGAAATGCTGGAACAAAATCTACCAAGTAAACGGCCCCCATAAACAGGCAGGTGTTGCAAGCCTCATATCAGATAAAATAGATTTCAAATTAAAATCAATGAGAAGAGATAAGGAAGCTCGCTATATACTAATTAAGTGATCCCTCCTTCAGGAGGATATTACAATTCTAAATATCTATTTTCCAAACAACAGAGCACACAAATTTATCTAAGAAAAACTACTTTCCCTCATATGCCACATAGATCCAATGGCATTGATTGTTGGGAACTTGACACACCACTCTCCCCACTAGATAGATGAACTCGGCAAAAACTCAACAGAGAAACCACAGACCTAAAAAACTGCATAGATCAACAAGATTTCACAGACATCTACCGAATATTTCACTCAGCAGCATCAGAATACACGTTCTTCTCATCAGCACATGGAACCTTTTCCAAAATAGACCACTTTTTAGGTCACAAAGCAAACTTGCCCAAATTCAGAAACATTGCAGTTATACCTTGCATTCTCTCAGACCATAAGGGAATAAAATTAGAACTCAAAACCAAAAGCAACCAAAGAAAGTCCTGTAACTCATGGAGGCTGAACAACACACTGCTGACTCACGAGTGGGAGTTGGAAGAAATTAGAAAGGAAATTCAAATGTTCATGTTATTCAATAAAAAGGAACACACATATTACCAGGTCTTCTGGGACACAGCAAAGGCAGTACTCAGAGGCAAGTTTATAGCTCTGAGATGCTATATCAACAAATTGAAGAGATCTGAAACCAACAATTTAACGATAAATCTGAGGCTCCTTGAAAAAGAGCAGCAAGATAAACCCCAATCCAGTAGATGGAAAGAAATGAAAAATTAAGTCAGAAATAAATGAATTAGAATCCAAAAAAACATCGAAAGAATCAACAAAACAAAGAGTGGGTTATATGAAAAAATTAAAAAAAATTGATAGCCCCTTAGCAAATCTTATCAGGAAAAAGAGGAGAATACATACAAATAAACTCAGAGATGAGAATTTTAACATCACCACAGGAACAAACAAGATTCTATACATTATAAGGGAATAATCCTCAAAATTTTATGCTAATAAGTTTGAGAACTTGGCAAAGACAGAACTTTTCCTGCCAAATATTGACATGTTGTAAATAAACCAAGATGAGTTAAACCATCTGAACAGGCCCGTTTCAAGCAATGAAATAGAAAGAGCAATAAGAGACCTCCCATCTAAGAAAAGTCCAAGACCAGGTGGTTTTACAGTGGAATTCTACAAGGCCTTCAAAGCAGAGCTCACACCAATAATCCTTTAGCTCTTCAATGAAATTTGAAGAGAAAGTTCACTACCGAGCTCATTCTATGAAGCCATCATAACCCTCATCCCAAAACCAGGGAGGGACTCATCAAAGAAAGAGTACTATAGACCCATTTGATTGATGAACATTGATGCAAACATATCAACAAAATTTTGGCCAATCGATTTCAACAATTTATCCAAAAAATCATGCATCATGCTCAAACAGGATTCATTTCAGGAATGCAAAGCTGGCTCAATATATACAAATCAATTAATATAATTCATAACCTCAACTGAAGCAAGGATAAGAACTGCATGGTTATCTCAATAGATGCGGAAAAAGCATTTGACAAGATCCAAAACCCATTTATAATGAAGGTTCTGAAAAAATTAGGAATCCATGGAACATTCCTCAATACAATAAAGGCTGTATATAACAAACCTACAGCGAGCATTATACTTAATTGTGAAAAACTGAAGCCATTCCCTCTTAACTCAAGAATGAGACAAGGATATTCACTATCTCCACTTATCTTCAATCTAGTATTAGAATGCCTAGCTACAATCATAAGATACAAACATAAAGGGGATCCAAATAGGGAATGAAAAAGTAAAACTCTCCCTCTTTGCAAATGATATGTTATTGTACTTAAAGAATCTCACAGACTCCACTCCCAAATTTCTCAAGTTGATACAAAACTTTGGCAAAGTAGCACGGTATAAAATTAACCCTCAACAATCAATGGCTTTTCTGTTTACCAACAATAAGGAAAGTGTGGCTGAAATTAGGAAAGCAACTCCATTCATAATAGGCCTCCAAAAAAATGACTAGGAATTAAATTAACCAAAAAGTGAAGGACGTCTATGATGAAAAATTTAAAAACCTGAAAAAGGAAATCAAAACAGAACTTAGAAAGTGGTAAAAACTCCCATGGTCTTGCATTGGAAAGATCAACACCGTGAAAATGGCAATACTTCCCAAGACTATCTACAAATTCAATGCGATATTTATCAATATTCCAATCTCCTTCTTCAAGAAAATAGAAGCGGCAATCAAAAATGTCATATGAAACAATAAAAGATGCCAAATAGTGAAAATGATCCCTCACAGAAAGCGCAGGGCTAGAGGAATGTCAATACCAAATTTCAAATTCTACTACAAAGCATAATAATCAAAACAGCTTGGAACTGACACAAGAACAGACCTCAGGACCAATGGAATAGAATTGAAAACCTAGAAATGAACCTACAGACCTATAGCCATCTAATTTTCAATAAGGGAGCTGAAATATAGAATGGACGAAAGACAGCCTTTTCTGTAAATGGTGCTGGCAAAATTGGTTAACTACTTGAAGAGAACTAAGGGTAGATCGTTAGATATCACTATGCACCAGAATCAACTCCAAATGGATGAAAGACCTTTGAGTCAAAGCAGATATTCTGAAAACATTACAGAATTGAATAGGAGAAACCTTAGCTCTCCTTGGCAGAGGCCTAAGTTTTCTTAATAGAGACCCAGAAACACAACAAATCAAGAAAGGTTGGATAAGTGGGATTGCATGAAATTGTAGGGCTTGTGCATGGCAAAGGACATAGCTAGCAACATCAATCGAAAGCCGACTGATTGGGAGAAGATCTTCACTAGCCATACAACAGACAAGGGTCTCATATCTAAAATATACCTGCAACTCAAAAAAAATAAATTCCCCAAGAACAAATCTTCAAAGTAACAACAGCCCAATAAGTAAGTGGGCTAAAGAAAAGGAGAGACTTCTCTGAAGAGGAAAGAAGCATGGCCAATAGACACATGAAGAAATGCTCAACCTCCCTAGCCATAAAAGAAATGCAAATCAAAACAACATTGAGATACCACCTCATCCCAGTTAGAATGGCGATAATCAAGAACTCTAATAGCAACAGATGCCGGAGGGGATGTGGACAGAAGGAAAGCTTACTGCATTGTTGTTGGGAGTGTAAATTTGTTCAACCACTTTCAAAAGCAGTATAGAGATTCCTCCAAAGGCTCCACATAGAGCTCCCCTATGACCCAGCATTCCTACTTTTGGGCATTTACTCAAATGACCCCAAACAAGAATACCAGCACGACTATGTTTATTGTTGAATTATTTACCTTAGCAAAGGTATGGAACCAAACCAGATGCCCCTCCACTGATGAATGGATCAAGAAAATATTGTATATATACACAATGGAATTTTATGCGTCCATCAGAAAGAAGGATATTGCCCCATTTGTTAGGAATTGGAAAGACTTGGAAAAAAATTATTTTAAGTGAAGTAAGCCAGGCCCAAAAAAACATAGGTCCCATGGTTTCCCTTATTAGCAATAACTAGTATATGTCTAAGTCATGCAGAAAAGGTCAGATCAGGTGATGTTAGGGAAATGAACCCTAAGATATGTATTCAAATGTTTTTTTTTTGTTTCATGCAATTGTTCCTAAAGTATATATAAGATTTTTTTGTTGCTTTCTATGTCCCTCCTCCGCGGTATAACCCCTGCTTTCATTGTATTTGATGTTGGTATAATTTGTGGAGGAGAAGGAAGAAAAAAATCGTTTAAATAGGAATACAGGTGGACCCATTGAAACAATGAGAGTTACAAGTTATTCTGTTTAAAAACTAACTTTAAACTTTTATGAGGGGAGAAGAGGGGGAGGAAGATTGGCTGGGCGGCACGGGGAGGATGGGAAGGGATGGGAATGTGAAACAAAGAGGAGGCTACAATGCTTGATAAGGAATGTACTTATCTTTCGCATGTAATTGTAACCCCTCTGTACAGTATTTTCACATTAAAAAACAGAAATGATTAAAATTGGACAAAAGTTCGGAATAGACCTGTTTTCCAAATAGCCATGAAAGTAGCCAGTGGGTTTACAAAGTCGTGTTTAACACAACTTCTATGTTGGCTTAATGCTTTTGGAACAGAAGTCATTAGAGAAATGCAATTCAAAATTACTATGATACTACTTCATAACTATTATAACACTTATCCAAAAAATCAAAGGAACCTGGTGTGGTGGTAAAGGCTTGTAATTCCAAACATTTAGCAGGTTGGAATAATAGGATTTTATTCTAAGGCCAGTCTGGGTTACTGCACATAGTACAAACCTGCCCTTAAAAAAAAGGTAATAATGTTGGTGAGAATGTGGATAAAAGAAATTTTCTAGGGCTGGAAAGGTGGCTCAGTGTTAGAGTGCTTGCCTTGCATGCCTGAGGCCCTGGGTTTGATTCCTAAGCACCACATAAGCAAAAAGAAGAAATTTTCTACACTCTTAGTCAAAATACAAGTTAATATTCTCGTTGTAGAAAGTAGTATGCGGTTTTCTAGAGAAATGTAAAGTTGAAATATCATCTGACCCACCGATCATGTGTTTATTTCTCTTTCGGTAACTGATAAATATATCTATAGTTCATTGCTATTGACATTATTCACAATAACGGCCAAGATATAAATCGAAGTTAAGGGTTGAACTACAGACTAATAAAGCACTGTGTTGCATGCACAATATATTTTTGTTTCATCTTTAATATAGCAAGAGTCTTTTCCCAGTAGCCACAATTTACAATAACCTGAAAGATGTATTTTAAATGAAAAAAAAAGTCTTCTGATCTTTGTAAAACCACACATACACACACACACACACACACACACACACACACACACACACACACACACACACACACACACACACCAACCTCAACGATTTAGAGAGAAATGATTTTTTTGTTCCCAAGAATTTTTTTATTGTGAAAATACAATACAGAGGGGTTACAATTACATGGACAACATAATGAGTACATTTCTTGTAGTGCCCACGTTGCTTGACCCCCACCAAGAAGACCAACAAGAGTCAGACGTTCTGAAAAGCAAAATCAAGGTTTTATTTAGAAGGGCTGCAGCTTGGGCCTCGTCCTACACTCCCACACACTGGAGCCTAGGTGGAGAGCCCTGAGATAAATAAAGATTTGCAGGGCTTATAAAGGCAAACAACCAGGTGTTTGGATTACCACCACGAGTTCTCTGCTAGCTGAGATAAACAAGCAACAAATGATCACTGCTCACTGCCTCAAAAATGGAGTTACTTTAACCCTTCCTCCCCCCTTGACTTATGGTCCTGAGACACAATATTGTGGCTCCGGCCCCAAACTTCACTCCAACAGCTCTCGATCTTGACTAGTTCGTCTATGACCATACCCATGTTGTCTTTTGCTATTCCTGAATGGTCAATGTGAAAACAACACTCTTCTCCTAGGACAGCACAATGTTCCCCTTGTTGTACTGAGCACCTCCCGGAAGTTCTGCAAATGATAATTGAAACAATACCAATAACAATCAGTCCATTTTGCTTTTCTTGAGTTATATATGGAGTGGTTGGGTAGGATGCTTAGAGTCTTCCCATGTTTCCCCATGGTCATCCATGGCAATGGGGTCAGCCGGTCTTTCATGGGTGCAGTGGATCTAAGTAGCAATGCTGTCTACCTTAAGGGCAGTGGGTATAGCCAGAGGTACCAAGTAAGGCCCCTTCTACTGTGGTTCCAAAAATCTCAAGTTGTACCTTCGAACAAACACACAGTTCCCTGGTTTAAACAAATGGGGGGTAGGAATAGAAGCAGAATCATATAATGTTCTAAGCTGGGGCCACCCACTTTTGTGGACAAGCTATAGATAGTCAAGTTTACATAGAAATTCAGTGTCACTCAAATGAGCAAGCAATCCAGTCTGAAGGCTAGGGATAACAGGTGGAGGATGTCCATACATTATTTCAAAAGGAGTACACCCAAAGTGATAGGGTGAATTTCTTATTCTAAACAGGTCAAAAAGATGGAGTGATACCCAGTCTGTGCCAGTCTCCAAAGCCAATTTAGTTAAGGTCTCTTTTAGAGTCTGCTTCATTCTTTCTACATGCCCTGAACTCTGGAGTCTATAAGCACGGTGCAATTTCCAATCTGTCCCCAGTGCCACAGCTATCCCCTGACTTACTTTTGAGACCAAGGCCTGTCCATTTTCCGACCTGATGGTGGATGGGAAGCCATATATGGGTAGGATTTCTTCCAGGATCTTCTTAGCCGCGAAGTTCACGATATCATGCTTTGTTGGGTAGGCTTCAACCCATCCTGAAAAGGTGTCTACAAAAACTAGCAAATATTTATTTCCAACTTTTCCACTTTAAATTTCTGTGAAGTCTAATTCCCAATACACATCTGGCCTATCTCCACGGAGGCAAGCTCCTTTTTTAACCGGTTGATTGGGGGCATTGGTGAGCTGACAGGCTTTATAATTTTTAACAATGTCCTCATTGAGTTGATTTCCTTGCTTAATTTTTACTTCTGAGTGTTGGAGCAAGTCCTGCATTCTTTGGGTTCCCATGTGAGAGGCCTGATGCATTCTCTTAAGAATCCCCTTGCCCAATCTTTGTGACAAGATAAGTTTCCCCTCACCAGTTCTACACCAGTCTTTATTTTCTTCTCTGCCTGGGGGTTTATAGGGGGTTTATAGGGAATTTTCTTTATCCACTCCAAGTTTTCTTGGGAGTACTGAGGCTCAGGAGGCAAAGCTCAAGTCCCTGCATCTACTAGAGTAAGTACTCCCCCTCTGGGATGCAGGGCCGCCTCATTAGATGCCTGATTGTACAAGTTATTTCCTTTGGTTGTTGAATCAGTTCCCTTTTGATGGCCAAGGCAGTGCATAATGGCAATATTTGCTGGTTCCCATAAGGCCTGGACAAGGCTTAAAATTTCTTGTTTGTTTTTAATAGCCTTTCCTTCAGCTGTCAGCAGCCCCCTCTCTTGGTAAATGGCTCCCTGGACATGCATGGTAGCAAAAGCGTACCGACTGTCCATGTAAATGTTTAATCCCATCCCTTTCCCCATCCATAGGGCTTTTGTTAGTGCCACTAGTTCTGCTCTTTGTGCAGATGTTCCCTGGGGGAGTGCTTCAGCCTACACTATCTCAGTGTCCATGGTGACTGCTGCGCCCACATACCTTTTTCCATCTCGAATGGAACTGCTGCCATCTGTGAACCAGGTATGCACGGCGTGTGAGAATGACAAGTCCAACAAGTCTGGCCTCTTTTCCTTGGCCTGGTCTCTCTTTTCATGCTCAATTTCACGTTCTTTGCCCTTCCTTTCCTTTCTTTGCTCCTCTGTCTCTATCTTACTGTAAACCTTTTCCACCACGGCTATTAGATCCCTAATAGACTTTTCACCAAGTCTTTCTAGAGCCTGCAAATTTGCTTTATGTCTGATGCAGATTGATTTATATAGGAAAACATAATCATTTGAGCTGACTCCTGGGTCTCAAGATCATACGGGGTATATTGACTAAAAGCTTCCATGAGCTGCTCAAGATAACCTGCCGGACTTTCACTTCCTCCCTATCTAACATCATAGACTCTGGCCATATTAGTAGGTCGGTGAGCCACCACCTTGAGACCTACAAACAGAGCCTGGTGATAGATGAGGAGTCGCTCCCTACCTTCAACCATATTGTAGTCCCATGTTGGTCAGATCTCAGGAAAATAGGCAGCGATCATGTCAGGATCTGTGATGGGCGCTCCTGTGTGGCCAGGGATTTGTTTCCGGGCCACCTCTCAGATACGGTCTCTCTCTTCGATGGTAAAAAGGACCTGTAAAAGCTGACTGAAATCATCTCAAGTGGGTGATGAGTAATGAGAATGGTTTCAAGCAAACGAATTAAATCTTGGGGTTTCTCAGAAAAGGAGGCATTTTGGGTGTGCCAATTGTATAGATCACTGGTAGAAAATGGCCAATATTAGAATTGCTGTTGACCATTTGCATCCACAGGACCTACTGTGCTTAAGGAAAAAAACAGCTGCATTAGAAGGGAGAGAGGGGCTGATCCCATGGCTTCCTCTAGTGACTGGCCCCTCAGAAACCTTAAAGGCAGGTGCCAAGGGTTCGGCTGCTGGTTCTATAGCTACCTCCTCCTCTTGATGATCCTCAGGCTCTGCAAAAGGAACCTGGGAAGCTGCGTATGAGGTAGGAAATATTTTTTTCCACGTTATCTCCCTGAAAAACCGAAGGGTACAATATCTTTTCCCCTTTCTTAGATTTTTTCTTTTTGTAAGTCTAGGGGGTTAGATGGAGTGTTGCCCATGATTTCCCGTCCCATTAGTCGTACAGTCCAAAAAACAATAAACAGTACAAACAAAACATACACAGCCCTGACAGTTAAAAAATAAGTTTACAAAGTGGAGATCCCCTGAATTGGTCCGCTGACCCCTGTAATAGGGAAGCAGAAGGAGCAGACCCACAGTGAGTGAGTTAGGACTCAGTTAGGAGACCCTCTTGGTCAGTTCTGGCCCAACACCAAACCAAACTAGGCACCACAATTTTCATAGCAGGGATCCAAGGACCATCCCCCTCACAAGAGGATCTGGAATGTCTCCCAGTTCCTCCAGGGTTGTCATGCAAGTGCGTCCGCTATGACAACCCTTTACACAATACGAATTGGAGTGGCCGTCCTCACAAACAAAAATGAAAGTAAAACACATAAAGAGAGTAACAACAGGACAAGACAATTTGACAGCACTTTTTACCTTCGGAGTCTGAGGTCTCGTGGGTCTGTCTCTTGAGGTATCCTGGACGAGCCCTCACTAACATGTAGTGACCATTTTGCAGGACCCCCACAAAGAAGACCAACTAGAGTTAGACGTTCCGAAATGCAAAAGCAAAGTTTTATTTAGACGGGCTGCAGCTCGGGCCTCATCCTACACTCTCACACAGTGGAGCCTAGGAGGAGAGCCTTGAGCTAAAGATTTGCAGGGCTTATGAAGGCAAACAACCAGGTGTTTGGATACCACCATGTGTTGCTCTGCTAGCTGAGATAAACAAGAAACAAATAGTCACTGCCTCAAAAATGGTGTTACTTTAACCCTTCATTCTTATCCAGCATTGTAGCCTCCATCTTTGTTTCCCATTCCCATTCCTTCCCATCCTCCCGCTCACCCAATCCTCCTCCTCCCCCAAAGTTGTAAAGTTCATTTTCAAAATAATGACTTTTACATCTCATTGTTGCAATGGGTCCACCTGTAACCATATTTAAATGATTTTTTTTGACTTACCATCCACAAATTATACCAACATAAAATACCATGAAAGTGGGGGTTATACCATGGGGAAGGGACATACAAAGCAACAAAAAAAATCTTATAAATACTTTAGATACAATTGCATGAAAGAAATAAACATTTGAATACATATCTTAGGGTTCATTTCCCTAACATCAACTTATCTGGCCTTTTCTGGTTGACTCTGACATATACTAGTTATTGCAAATGAAGGAAACCATGGGACCTATGTTTCCTTGGGCCTGGCTTACTTCACTTAATATAATTTTTTCCAAGTCTTTCCACTTCCTAACAAATGGGGCAATGTCATTCTTTCTGAGGGAGGCATAGAATTCTATTATGTATAAATACCCCATTTACTTGATCCATTCCTCACTTGAGGGGCATCTTAGCTATGGTACATAATGCTGCAATAAACATAGTCGTGCTGGTAGCTTTAGTGTGGTCTTGTTTGTGATCATTTAGGTAGATACCCAAAAATCAGATTGCTGGGTGATAGGGGAACTCTTTGTTGAGTCTTTGGAGGAACCTCCATACTGCTTTCCAAAGTGGTTGAGCAAGTTTACACTCCCAATGCAGTAAGGTTCCCTTCTGTCCACATCCCTTCCAGCATCTGTTGTTATTAGAGTTCTTCATTATAGCCATTCTAACTGGGATGAGGTGGTATGTCATTGTTGTTTTGATTTGCATTTCTTTTATGGCTAGGGAGGTTGAGCATTTCTTTCTGTGTCTATTGGCCCTGCTTCTTTCCTCTTCAGAGAAGTTTCTCTTCAAGTCTTTAGCCCACTTACTTATTGGGCATTGTTTCTTTGAAGATTTGTTTTTGATGGATTTAATTTTTTGAGTTCCAGGTATATTTTAGATATGAGTAACTTCTCCGTTGTATGTCTAGTCATCAATAAAGGAGCTAAAAAACATTGAATGGAGAAAGACAGCCTCTTCAGAAAATGGTGCTGGCAAAATTGGTTAACTACTTGTAGAAAATTAAAGCTAGATCCTTAGATATCACTCTACACCAGAATCAACTCCAAATGCTTCAAAGACCTCTGAGTCAAAGCCGACACTCTAAAAACATTACAAGATGGAATAGAAAAAACCTTGGGTCTCCTTGGAATAGTCCAGATTTTCTTAATAGAGACCCAGAAACACAACAAATCAAAGAAACGTTGGACAAATGGGATTGCATGAAATTGCAGAGCTTCTGTATGGCAAAGGACATAGCTAGCAAGATCAATAGAAAACCCTCAGATTCGGAGAACATCTTCAATAGAGAGAAATTTTTTTAAAAAGTAAAGCGAAGTGGAATTCCTGGGGCATTTAGGTCACAATGTAGAAGACAGTAGATATACTTGATGATCAAGTATAAAGTTGTAATGTACAACATGAGGATACAGGGGGCAACACTGGCTTACACAGGAATGAAGATAAGTAAACAGGAGTTCTTCTTCCTAATGGGGATTGCTATTTTAATTGTTCTTCCTTCAGTAATGGATAAGCTGAACATAATTCTTTAAGTATATCTGCCTTTTGCCCCATTTGTCCGGAAATGGAAAGACTTGGAAAAAATTATATTCAGTGAAGTAAGCCAGGCGCAAAGAAACATACGTCCCATGGTTTCCCTTATGTACAATAACTAGTATATGTCTGAGACAAGATATAACGGTCAGATAAGTTGATGTTGGGTGAAATGAACCTCAAGATAAGGACTCTTTTTTTTTCTTTCTTGCTATCGTTTCTAACATATTTAAAAGTTATTTCTTTGTTGCTTTGTGTGTCCCTCCCCCATGGTATAACCCCTGCTTTCACTGAATTTGATGTAGGTATAATTTGTGTAAGTGAAGCAAAAAAAATTGTTTAAATAGGTGGACTCATTGCAACAATGAGATGTACAGGACTTTAAGTCTAAAATCGAACTTTACAACCTTTGCACAAGAGTTGGCAGGAGGGATAGGAATTGATGGTTAGGGGAAACAAAGTTGGAGGCAACAACTTTTGATAAGAAATATACTCATTACCTTGCCATGTAATTGTAAGTCCTCCATACGGTATTTTCACAATAAAAATTTATTAAGAAGATACATTGTATTAAACCTTATACAGTGGCTACAAACTTCATTTTAATGGTTAAATAAATAGTAGCCGTCCTCAAAAAAAGAAAGAATAACAAACAATATAGTAATAATGTTGTATGTTTAACATAGAGAACAAAATTTCAAATTAAAATACATGAGATTTTCCTTGATGTAACCTAATTATTACAAATAAGGAAAACCTGGGGAGCTATGTTCCTTTAAGTCTGGCTTACTTCACTTAGTATGATGTTTTTTCAAGATCTTTCATTTCCTTACGGATGAGGTGGTATCATTGTTTCTGATGGAAGCATAGTATTCCATGTATGTGTATGTGTGTATGTCTGTGTGTCTGTGTGACATTTTCTATATCTATTCATCTACTGAGGGGCATCTGGCTTAATTCCATACCTTAGCTATGGTAAATAATAATGTAAAAACATAATTGTGCTGGTAGCTTCATTGTGGCCTTGTTTGTGGTCACATGGTTAAATGCCCAGAAGTGGGTTTACTGAATAATAGGGGAGCATTATTGTGCACATCAAGGATAATCTTAGTAGATGAGCAGAATAACTCAATAGCTATGTACATATGACCATAAAAGGTGATTCCAAGTGAAATGAACTCCAAGACATGTTCTTTGTTGTTGTTCTTAATGTACTATGTACTTTTCATCCTTTTGTGTTTTCCCCACATATGGTTTATCCCCTCTAGTCACTGTATTTGATTTTGATACCCAGGTTATCACAACTAGGGAACTAGGGAAGGGTAAGAGAAAAAACAAAATGGTGAGACAAAGGACAAAGGGGGAACCTATGCAAAAGTGAAAATCACGAGACAATTTGTTGGAAATAATCTTGGGGGGAATGTTGGGAGGTACGATGGAGAAAAATGGGGGAAAGGTAAAAAGTTATAAAATAAATGAATTCATTACCTTACTTATGTAACTATAAACCCTCTGTACATTACCTTGACAATACAATTTAAATAAAAAATGAAATAAAATACTTGAGAGCAGCAATACAGGAGATGCAAGTGTGGGAAATACAATAGTATACAAAGAAGAGTAGAACAGCTGTTGGAAGCAGTAGTTTGACTTTAACATAGGAAGTAATAAACTAGCATACAGATTTTCAGCCTCATGTCAGTCACTACAAAGGGAAAATAAAATGCACAATCAGCAAACGAATAGAGATAAAATAGAAAACTAAACAACTAAGGTGAGGAGATGACTTGGACCAAGAATAAGAAATGAAACAATTAGAAAACAAATAACAGGCTGGTAAGTTTAAAAATTATTACCTACAATTCTATTAAAAGTTTTTTACATCAGGGCTGGGAAGGTGGCTCAGTAAAGAGCACTTGCCTTGCATGCATGAGGCCCTGGGTTTGATTCCTCAGCACCACATAAGCAGAAAGAAAAAAGCCAGAAGTGGAGCTGTGGCTCAAGTGGTAGAGCACTAGCCTTGAACTGAAGAGCTGAGGGACAGCGTCCATTCACAGAGTTCAGGCCCCACAACCGGACCCAAAAAAAAAGTTTTTTACATCACAATTTATTAGAACTATAATTCAAATCACAGTTTAATAGTAGATCATTTTAATAACAGGTTTCTTAATATTAAATATTTAATATATAATTTAAATTTAATATATAAATTAAATTTGAATTTAATATATCATTTAAAATTTACAAAAGAAGAAATTGAAACTAATTTTAATAATACATTTCATGAATTGTAAAATTGACAAGAATTAGAATTTAAAAAATAATATATCATTACTGTTTCATTTATGTGAATTAATGGAATAATTCAAAGTGTATTCGACACTTAGCACTCATCTTGACATCAAATAATAAATTATTGCACATGACTCTTGGTATTAGGTGGAAGAGTTCAGCACTGTGGTAACACACCACACAGTACATGAGGGTATGACTCCTCTCATCTAGCTTAAATTGTGGAAATTTAATTTCTTCATGCATGTTAAATTCCTTTCTAGGTGACATCTACACAGTTAAATGCAATTAGATACATGAGTAGCATTTCAGATGATTCTTAAAAGTTATATTCATTAGTTAAATTTTTATTATTTTGTACCAAATACGTATTTATAGAGAGACTGAATTTCTGAGTAGATGATGGTGTATATGTGCCAGATTACACATCTTGAGGTTCATTTTATATTCCTGACGTTGCTTCTATTCTTGGAATGAATATTACCTAAGGGGTTAAGTGTATTATATTGGATACATGAAAGTAAACTAAATGTTTATTCCATTAATCTTTTGCCACTTGTCTAATTGCAATATAAATTATCCATGTGTTTGAAGTAATGAAAATAACAATAGATATAAGCCAGATAAATCAGTCTGTAGTAGACAAGTATTTTCACCTTTATTTTGATAATTGGTCCTCTTTTACAATAGAGAATATTCTTGGGAAAATGTGCTGCAGGATGGCCCAAACTACAGAATATTATGTTTTTATCTATCGTAAAACAAGGAAGAAAGGCCAACCTTCCATAGAAAAGTCCGTTCCCAGTGATGTGATCTGTTTTATGGTGGTCACTTGGAAATGAACATTTTTCACAGTCAACCTTGAAAAGCCATCTTGATAGACTATTTCTGTAAGTGGTTACAGAGGCTCATTGATGGCTTTGCAAAGATCCAGATTGCCTCATTTTGAGACAATTAAAACAGGAATTTAGTCAGTTGTTTTTGTATCTTTAGGAAAAAAGCCATTGACTCTAGGCCAGGGGATCACTCGGGCCCAGAGAATTTACTACCTTGAATAGTAATCCTAGATCTCTAAAAAACACACAAACAAACAGAAAAGTCCAGTAAGTACAGCCAGTCAGGGCTGCTATCACAGCCTACATGAAGTCAGGCAAAAAAGAGAAGCTGAGAGTCAGTTAGCTAATAATTAATATATTTGTTATGAGGCAGACTGAAATGAGATTCCCGAGAGAGGGTCAGAAAGACTGATCAGAGAGACTAAAATTGATCACACAAAGATTGGATAATAGAATTCCTTGTAGAACAAATAAATCATAGAACACTTGTGCATGTAAGAACAAGACATAAGACCAATTCCAGAAATAAACATTTTCTTAGAGTTCAGCTGAATGAATTATCAATGGAAATCTTTGAATTCTTAAATATTTGACCACATGTGGGAGAAGGCCAATTGCTGAAGAGAAAGAAAATGTCATCACTCTGTTAGGAGGTCCAATATCACATTAGGAAGTAATCAAACACAGATATGTAATAAAAAGAGAAAACAATTATTCCAAATGAGGGTTTTATTTGTTTTAATGTAACAGTTCTTGATTTACATCTTAGCAATTAACATACAATTGATCCAGTCCCACAGCTGAATTGATATTGACTGCAGTGTTCCCACATGAAGGAAAAGAGAAAATTTACAAATGTCTGATGAAATGAGTTGAGGGTGCCATGTCCTAATAGTGATATCTGATATTTAGACACAGGTGAAGAGGAGGATTTTCTTTTATAAAAACCCCCCATTTTTAGCTTGCTACCAGAGGCTCATAGTTGTAATCCTAGCTACTCAGGAAGCTGAGATCTGAGGACTGCCGTTAAAAGCCAGCCTGGGCAGGAAAGCCCCTGAGCCTCTTATCTCCAATTAACCACCAGAAAACCAGAACAGGCCCTGTGGCTCAAGATAAAAAGCCCTTACCTTGAGCTGAAGAGCTCAGGGCCAGTGCCCAAGCCCAGACATCAAGCCCCTCAACCAACAACAACAACAAAATAATCTCCCATTTCTTGGACTGCTTACAGCTTTTCCTAACATTCAATAAAGAAGCCATTTTATCACCAACTACATTTAAGTCCTATCGTAGCTGTTACAAATAGAATGATTTGGAATCTTATGTCAAAAGATTCATATTTGGGGAAACAAATACCAGCAATGTAACTTTTTTCCAGTCTTGAACTCTGGGTCTGGGCCTTGAACATGGTTATGCTGGTAGTTTTAATGTGAACTTCTTTGTTATTTTTTGGAATACTGCCCCTGAGTGGAATTACTGGGTAATAGGGAGATCTATATTTAGTCTTTTGAGGAAAGTTCATACTGCATTCCAGACTGGTTGAACAAGTTCAATTTCCTACTAACAGTGTAATAGAGTTCCCATTTGGCTACATTCACCTCAGCATTTGCTATTGTCAATTTTCTTGATAATGGCCCTCCTAACTGGGACGAGGTAGAATCTGTCTTGTTATTGTAGATTTCTAGGCACCTTCTAGCTACCATAAATGAAAGAATCCATGAAACCTATATTGCTCTGAGTGTGCATTCCTTTCTCTTAGTATAATTTCCCCAAGCCTTTCATTTTCCTTAAGACTAGTGAAAAGTCATCCCTTCTGATGGGTGAATAGAATTCCATTGTGTGTGTGTGTGTGTGTGTGTGTGTGTGTGTGTGTGTGTGTGTGTGTGTGTGTGTGTGTCTTTGTGTGCCTGTGTGTGTGTGTGTAAAATGACTCTAGGCCCATGAGTTCATTTCTAAGCTTTCTGTTTCATCTGTAATTTTGTAATTTCATATGAAATTTTGATTGCTTTCCCTACTGCATTGAAGAATATTGTTGGGATTTTGCTGGGTATTGCATTGTCAATTGTTTGGGGGTAATATTGCAGTTTTCACAATGTTAATTCTTCCAACCAGGAGCATTGAAAGACTTTACATTTCCTTGAATCTCCTTCAATTACCCATTTTAGAGTTTTAACGTTTTTACAGTAGAGGTCCTTCACATTTTTAGTTAAATTAATTAATTCCTAGTTTCGTTGTTGTTTTCTTCTGTTTAGTTTTGATTTGATTTTGAGGTAATATATATGACGTTGTTTTTTGGATTCCAGCCTGGATCTTCCCATTGTTGGTAACACAGAACAACTACTGATTCTTGTGGGTTTTATTCCCTGCTACGTTGCTAAAGGTTAGCATCACCTTTACTAACTTGAAGGAGGAAGCTCTAGGGTCCTTTAAATACAGGATCATTTCATCTGTAAAAAGGGATACTTTTCCTTCTTCCCTATTTGGATCCCCGTTATGTTTTTCTCTTGCCTATTGCTCTTGCTAGGAACTCCACTACTATATTGAACATTAGTAGAGAAAGTGGATATCCTTTTATCATTCCTGATTTTAATGTCTTCATGCTTCCACCATTAGGTACATGTTTATTATCTCTTTGTCATATACATGCTCTGTATTATATTGAGGAATATTCTATGCATTCCTAGCTTCTCAGACCTTTAATCATAAAGGGGTATTGGAGTTTGTTAAAAGCTATTTTTACATCTATGTATAAATGATAATGTGGTTCTTGTCCCTGCTTCTGCTGATGGTTTATGTAATGTTTATTGACAAGTATATTGGATCCAATTGGATCCGAGAATGAATATTATTTGATTATAGTATACGATTTTTTTGTTAGTTGCTGAAATTGGTTGGTGAGAATTTTATTGAGAAGTTCTGTATCAATGCATACCAAGAGTTCAATTCATAGTTCTCTTTCTTTGATGAGTCCCTATCTGATTTGGGGAAGAGTCTAATTCTAGCTTCATAGAATGTGTTTGATAATTTCATTTCCCTTTCTATTCCATTGAAGAGTTAGATCTGAGTATTCCAAGCTCTTTGCAGGCCTTAATTTCATGGTAAATCCATTGAGTCCTAGATTTTTCTGGTATGGGAAATTGTTTATTGACATATCATTTTCATTATTTCTTATGTGTTACTTCCTGATTCAGTTCGAGTATAGGAAAGCATAAATTTCTCTACAATTCTACAGGTGACTGGCATACGGTTTTCAAAGTACTTTCTTATAACATTCTCAATTTTGCTTATTTATGTTGTGATACCTAATTTTTTCTCTAATTTCTCTATTTGTGTGAGTTCTCTTATTGTATTTTCAGGGGTTTTTTTATTATGAAGGTGTTACACAGGGGGGGTTCATTAAAATAAGTAATGAGTACATTACCCCCAACCTTGATATCCCATCCCCACAAAGTTATAAAGTTCATTTCTAACATAGCGTCTGGTGTATATCACTGTGGCTTTGGTTAATCTTTTTCCCACCATTTCTGTGATTTCCCTTCGTTCCCCAAATCAGATTAACTTATGTATAAGACAAAGGGTATGGAAATCAAAAGCAGTGACTACAGGGAATAAACCAAAGTGGAAAAAGTAAATAGAAATAACAAAAACAGTTCACTATACAATTATCTTGTATCCATTTCTTGGAGCTCATTTCAATAAGCATCATTTTCTATGGTGATATGCATATAGCTATTGAGCTATTGTGCTCTTTTCTAAGAATATCCTAGGTATAGTCTAGTTTTTCCAAATGAGTGAAAACATGTAGCCTATGATTTTTTGTGTCTGGCTCTTCTGACTTATTACGTTTTCCAAGTCTTTCCTTTTCCTTACAAATGGGGCAATGCCATTCTTTCTAAAGGAACCATAGAATTTTGTTGTGAGTGTATAGGACATTTTTTGACCGATTCATCTACTGAAGGGATCTGTTTTGGTTTCATATCCTACCTATGGTAAATAATGCTACATTGGACATAGTTTTGATAGTAGCATTAGTGTGGCTTTGTTTGTGGTCTTTTGGGTAAATGCCCAGGAGTGGGATTGCTGGGTCATAGGGGAGCTCTTCTTAGAAACCTGTACACTTCTTTATGGAATATTTGTGCAAGTTTACATTTCCACCAATAGTGTAGTAATGTTCCTTTTTGCCCATATCCCCACCAGCCTAGCATCTGTTATTATTAATTTTCTTCATATTGGTCATTCTAACTGGGGTGAGGTGGAATCTCAATATTGCTTTGATTTGCATTTCTATGGCCAGAAATGTTGCATATTTCTTCATGTGTATATTGGCTATTCATATTTCTTCTTCAGAGAGGTCTCTCTTTCAGTCTTTAGCCCACTTATTAAGAAGGTTGTTGGTTTTTGATTATTTGTTTTTTTTGGGGGGTTAACTTTTGGGGCTCTAAATATATTTGAGATATGAGGCCATTGTCTGTTGCAGAGCAAGTAACGATCTTCTCCCAATCTGTGGGCTTTCTATTTATCTTTCTATCTATATAAATTCTATTCTTAGATTCGGTAAGGGTAGGTCAATTCTGTTAATTTATTGAAAGAACCAACTCAGTTTTGTTGATCTTTTTATGTTTTATTTTGTCTTTATTTAGGTATTTCTGATTTAATTTTTTTGGTAGGTCATAGGGCTTGAACTCTGATCTTGGGCACTGTCCCTGTGCTCTTCATCTCAAGGCGAGAGCATTACCGTTTGAGCCACAGTGCTACTTCCAAGTTTCTATTGTTTTATTGGAGATAAGAGTCTCATGGACTTTCCTGCCAGGGCTAGATTTGACCCTCTATCCTCAGATCTCAGCCTCCTGAATAGCTAGGATTACAGGCGTGAGCCACCACCTGTGCACGTCTTTGATTTACTTCTTTTTTGTTTCTGTCTACTGCTTTGGGTTTGGGATTGTTCCTCTTTTCAAGAAGTTTCAGGTATATAATTAAAATACAGACTTGAGATTTCCCCAATTGCTTGATGTAGGCACTCAGAGGTATACATTTTCCTCTGTGTACTGCATTTACTGTGTCCCAGAGAAATTGGTATTTTGTGTGTTCAATTTGTTAAATTTCAGAAACTTTCAGATTTTCATTATAATGTATTCAGTGCCCCACTGGTCATTCAGTAATGTGTTGTTCAGTCTTCATGTGTTTGAGATTTTTTTTTTTTGCTTTAGCTGTTTAATTCTAAGTTTATTCTGTTGTGCTCTGACATGATTTGGCAAGTCAATTTATTTTTCTTTCATTTTGGATAGAATTTCTATGTAACATAGGATATGTTCTATTTTGAAGACTCTTCTAAGAGCTGTTGAGAAGAATGTTTCTATTGATGCTGAATGTATATTCTGTAGATGTCTGTTAGGGCTAGGCTGTCAATGTAGTTATTTAGGCCTGCAGTTTCTTGGTTGAGTTTTTCCTGGATGACCTATCCAAGGATAACAATGATGTGTTGAGATGTGTTTTTAGGTTAAGTAGTATTTGGTTGATGAAGTGGGGGTGCTCCAGGATTCAGGGCATTGGTGTTTAGACTTTTTTATATCCTCCTAATGGAGAGTTGCTTTTATCAATATATAATGTCACTTCCTCCTATTTTTAATTTGAATTCTATTTTATCTTATGTTAGTAATTCTACTGTGGCCTGTTTATGGTGTCCATTTGCTTGAAATTTTTCCTTCCAGCCTTTCAGTTTGAGTATGTGTTTGTTTTTGTCAATAAAATGTGTCTCTTGTAGATACTAGAGGGATGCATCTTGTTTATTGATACTAATATCTAATCTATGTCTTCTGTTTGGAAATTTAAGTCCAATGATATTGAGAGTTATGACTTTGAAATATTTGATAAGTCCTGCTGTGTTATGCACCTGTTGTTAGGAGCTGTGCCTCATCTACTCTTAATATATTTACCTTGTTCTCTGGTAGGGAGCATTCTATGTGACTAGTTGCTGTTCTTTTTGATCTTCTCTATGTAAGATATATTTGATTAACTTCTATCCTGCTGATTTGGTGGAGATACATTGTTTCAAGTTTTCTTTGTCATGAAATATTTTTATATATCCTTTTAATATAAAGGATAGTTTGGCTTGGGACCGTATTCACGGTTGGTAGTTGTTGCCTTTAATGTTTGTCATACATCATGCCAGGATCTCCTTTTTACCATATCAGCTAAGAAATCTGTATTTATTCTGACTCTATATCTTTTATAAATAATCCGTCTTTTGCCAGGTGTGGATTTGATCTTCTGTTGTGATTTCTTTTTCTGGATTTAGGGTTTTGTCTAGACCATTAAGTGTAGGAGGAGAGATCAGTTGTGGTGAGATATTGTCATGTTAATACTTGTGTTTACAATGACAGTTCGGACTGTCCAGTGGTAAGGTGAATTGAGTCTGTGTTTAGATGTGACTGTCTCTGTTCATGATTTATTTCCCATGTGGCCCTTTGTTTCCACACTGTAGTTGTGCTTTTGAATATGTTGGCAAACACAGTCACAGCAGTCACCTGCCTGGCTGGGTAACTTTTCATAGATTTCTGTTTTCTTGTGAAGACAGTATAAAATCTACCTCTGAATTTTATATCTATATATAATTATAGCTCACTTGGTGTGAACCTCTAGAATTGGAGTATCTTCTAGGACTCTCAATATCTGTTTCATTAGAGAGAGCTAGGGTAATTTTCTGTTGTTATTCTGCCATTGTTTTTAACTATTTCTAAGGTATATTTATTTATATTGTGGATTTTTTTCACATAATTTATGATTTGTGATGGTTGTACAAGATTATTTTTGTTTTTATATTTGGGTTACTTTGAAATAGTGATTCCAGGCTTGTATGAAGAGACAGTAATAATATGAAATGTGAAGAGCCTAAGGCTTAAAGAGGTACAATGAAGGCCCAAGTAACTCCATTACAGGCTAACAACCATCTTGTGAGGTATGAATTACTAAAATAATCATGGGTTTGACCAAGAAATGACACAAAAAGAAAAACAATTCCTGGACAACTGAGACATAAATGATCCTTGGGAAAGCCACAGGAATTTTCTCCAGATGTATTGACCAATCACTGGGTGGCCATGCAGGACATGGTGACCCAGTGGCCAGACAATTCTCATCAATATCACATCCATAATAATATTAGCCAATCACATATGTATAGCATAGTTTGCTTAAAATGTTAACCAATCCTGTAATTTCTCATGTAAAACTTCCTTAAAGTTGTTTGTTCAATACTATAAAAAAAAAAACTGTGCTTATTCTATGATCGGGGCTTCTTAGCATCACCCGTTACCAAGTGAGTGGAGGATCAACCTCGAGCTTGCAAATAAACGACTCCTTTGTTATTTGCATTGGTCGTTGTCTCTGATGGTCTTCAGGGGGTCTCAAGTCCAGGTACAACAAATAGGGGCTCATCTGGGACCTCCCTCATAAGCTCACCCAGAAACCTGATCAGGCAGTAGCAAAGAACAGCCGGTAAGTTTTGTAACTGTGATATTTGTGTAGTTTTCAGTTTGGGTCGTGGAGTTGGCAAGAAAACCTTGCGGACGTGCTATAAGGCAGCCAACGGGACCAGTGGGAGATTTCCCCCAGATGCCCGGGGAAAGTAAACTATTCACTAGTGCGGACATTTGGGCCCATCTGTAGTCCTGAACTGTCTGCTTGATAGTTTACAGGGTAGACTGTCCACTAGTGCGGACATTTGGAATGTCTGACAGTCTACCACCCAGTCTATCACCCACATGCTGTTAATGTGTCTTCTCTTAAAATCTGTGTGTCTGTCTGTATTGTGGCTTTCGTGGAACATTACCTCTTTCATATTCATCCTGACACAGATGCCTGGAAAGCCTGTTTGCCTCCATGTAAAATAGTTATTCTTTGTTCAGTTTCTTGTCCAACAATAATTACTTTCTCTTTCAGACTCTCTTGTCTTCTGCCTCGAAGGGTGAAATTTGGCTTAGAAAGTTGGCCCACTTGCAGCAAAGCTAGGGTCGAGTAGTCTTTTACCCGATGACACTGCTGAAACATCACCAAGTGTCTCCGTCTACCTCTTTGGGATCTTAAACAGGCCAGCGAATCCACAATTTTCTCCTTGGGACACTCTGAGTTGTGGTTTTATCCTAAATCCCCGAAAGCACCAGTTGTTTAATTTTGTGATATTTGTAATTGCCTTCTTCCTTTTTTCTTGTCTTGTGTGTGGATTGATATTTGCTGAAATGAGTCAGAACCAAAGTACACCTCTTACCTTTCTGACAGATACTTTTAAAGATATTAAGGAAAGAGCTAACAATTTTGGTGTTGAAGTTAAAAAAGGAAAATTACTTACTTTGTGCAAGTCAGAGTGGCCTACTTTTGAGGTTGGATGCCCTCCCCCAAGGAACTTTTAATCTAAACACCATTTGGGAGGTTAAATGTAGTGCTTTTCTCCCAGGAAGTGCAGGGCACCCCAATCAGATTCCCTATATTTTAGTATGGCAGAATTTGGTGCAGGAACCTCCAAAGTGTCTGTTGCCCTTTCCACCCCTTTCTGTCGATAAAAACAAGACTTTAGCATTAGAAAAGGTTGTGTCAACTACCCCCTCAGCATCCTTATATACCATTTTACAGGAAGGGAGTGAAGATCTTCTCTCATTAGACTCTGATCTCCTCCCATACACTTCACTGCAGCATCCTCAACTCCTCATGGAGGAAAGGGAGGCAGCAAGAGATGAGGAGCAAGAAGCCAGCAGCAACTTGGACGGGCCAGCAGGAAGAACTCCTGGTAGCGTTCAGAGAGCTGCCAGCCTGAGACTCCCTGACACCACCATGATGCTGCTGTTCAGAGAAATTGGGCCACTGGACAAAACCAGAGACCCCCGACTTCAGTGTTGGCCCTTTCCACGAGTGACTTATATAATTGGAAAACACAAAATGCAAATTTTTCAGATAACCCCAAGGATTTTATTTATCTCCTAGATAGTGTACTGTTCATGTGCCAGCTGACCAGGGATGATTGCCAGGAGTTACTTCGGGTCTTGTTCCACACGGAAGAAAGAGAAAAGATTCAAACTG
Organism: Dipodomys merriami; assembly: GCF_024711535.1. Classification (NCBI taxonomy): domain Eukaryota; kingdom Metazoa; phylum Chordata; class Mammalia; order Rodentia; family Heteromyidae; genus Dipodomys; species Dipodomys merriami. The sequence goes on along the minus strand of NW_027202584.1, from coordinate 66,079 downwards.
AGGCTAGGAAACTGGTTCTGGGGGATGACGGGTAGCCTACTGCTAACCCTGTTTTCACCAATGTATCTTTTCCATTAACCAGGCCTCCAAATGATGGTTGGGACTACAACACGGGCAGAACGTAGGGGGAGATTAAGGGTCTATCTCCAGACTCTAATGGTGGATCTCAGGGAAGTAGCCTGCAAACATACCAATTTGGCTAAAGTATACATGGTCTTACAGGGAAGGAAACCCTATGATGCCTAAATAGTCGAGGTCTACACAGACTTTAGTGCACTTACTGCCAAGAAATATTGCATTAGGTCAAAGAATGTGCTAAGAAAGGGAAACTGAACAAAGCAGTGGCAGCCCCATAGAACCTCGACACTAATGGCTAATAGTACTGCTAATAATGAATAGAGATGTCAAGGTTCAATTCCCCTCCCTGAACCCAGGGTAGCACTGAGAGTGGATGGGACTGCAGTAAAATTTCTAGTGGATACCGGGATCTAGTACTCTGCTTTAATAAAGCCCCAAGGAAAAGTCTCAAATAAAATCTCTTGGGTGTTGGGCTAGGATGTAGCTCAGTGGCAAAGCGCTTGCCTAGCAAGTACAACGTCCTGGGTTCAATCCCCAGTACCAAAAAGAAAAGACAAAAAAATACAGTTAAAAAACCCAAATAACAACAAAACACCTCTTGGGTGCAAGAAGGAATGGGCATTAAACAATACTCATGGACCACTGAAAGAACAGTGGACCTGGGGATGGGATGAGTGTCCCACTCATTCTTCGTTATTCCAGAAAGCCCTTATCCCTTATTGGGAAGAGACTTGTTAACCAAGGTCAGGGCACAGATTCACTTATATTCAGAAGGTCCCCAGGTGGAGGATGCTCAAGGCAGACCAATACAAGTATTGACTCAGGGCCTGGAAGATCAGGACCGGTTGCTCCAACCACCCTAGACTCCTTACCAAGAAATCACCTATTGGCTGGAAAGGTATCCAGAAGCTTGGGCAGAGACTGGCGAGTGGGACTAGCGAAACATAGACCAGCTCTCTTCATCAAAGTAAAATCAGGGGTGGACCCAGTTAGAGTTTGACAGTACGCTATGTCCATGGAGGCACAGGGGGAATTACACCCCACATTAGGCGTCTGCTAGACCTGGGTGTATTGCAACCCTGCCAGTCAGAGTGGAACACTCCCCTGCTACCAGTCTGCAAGCCCATATCTAATGAATATAAGCCAGTACAGGACTTCAGGGAAGTCCATAAAAGGGTAATGGACAATCACCCTACCATAACGAACACCTACACTCTCCTGAGCACCCTGCCTCAATATAGGCAGTGGTACATTGTATTAGATTTAAAAGATGCCTTTTTCAGCCTACCCTTGGTGCCCAAAAATCAAGTTCCCTTTGCCTTTGAGTGGACAGATGTCAAAGGAGGTGTCAATGGATCTGGACAAGTCTCATTCAAGGATTCAAAAACTCACCAACACTCTTTGATGGATATCTGCATGAGGACTTGGGTGAGTTTAGGGGAAGCCACCCTGGTCTGACTTTGTTGCAATATGTGGGTGACTTATTAACTGCTGGTGCAACTGAAAGAGAATGCATCCATGGAAAAGAAGATTTACCCCAGATATTGGGAAACCTTGGTTAATGAGCATGGGTAAAGAAAGCGTAAACCTGCAAATCAGAGATAACTTACCTGGGATATTTATTGAAATGGGGGCAGCGATGTCTCACCAAAGACAGAACAGAAACTGTCCTTCAAAATTCCAACACCACGGTCACAGCACCAAGTAAGGGTGTTTTTGGGTTCTGCCACCTTTTGCCATCTGTGAATCCAAGGGTTTGCAGAGCTGGCTAAACCTCTTTACGAGGAGAAGCAACTATTTCAATGGACAGAGGAAGCTGAATGAGCCTTTGAACAGATAAAAACTGCCTTATAATAAGCCCCAATGTTGGAACTCCCTGATGCCAGTAAACCCTTTTACTTATATGTGGATGAACATAATGGAATAGCAAAAGGAGCCCTAACCCAATATTTGGGCCCATGAAGAAAACCAGTAGCCTACTTGTTAAAGAAATTAGACTCAGTAACAGTAGGATGGACACCATGTCTGAGAATGATAGCAGCTACTGCTCTGATGGTAAAATACACAGATAAATTAACCATGGGACAAGAACTGTATGTGACCACCCTCCACACTATTGAGGGTGTGTTAAAGCAACCAACAGATCGGTGACTCAGCAATACCCAACTAACCCATTACCAAGGAATGCTACTCAACCCTCTCAGAATCAATTTCCCGGCTCCCTCGGCTCTCCATCCTACTAGATCAGGATCTAAACATGCCACTACATAACTGCTCAGAAATCCTGACACAAGTCCATAACATCCAAGAGGACTTAAGGGTCCAGCCATTGCTGGACGCTGAACTCGTGTGGTTTACAGATGAAAGCAACTTTGTTCATCAGGGGCAGATATATGCGGGAGTGGCAGTAGTGTCTGAAACTGAAGTGGTCTGGGCTGAACCTCTACCAGTAGCCATATCAACCCAGAGAGCCAAGTTAATAGCCCTGACCCAAGCTCTAACACTGGGAAAAGACAAAAGTGTAACTGTGTACACTGACAGTCCATATGCATTTGCAACGGCTCATGTACACAGAGCTATTTACAAAGAATGATGATTACTGACATCTGAAGGAAAAACCATCAAAAATAAAGATGGAATCTTGGCTTTAATTACTGCTCTTTGGCTGCCTAAGTTAGCCATTGTTCATTGCCCTAGACATCAAAAACCTAAAAATGCTGTGAGTAAAGGCAGTACACTGGCCTACAGAATAGCCCAGGAGGTGCCATTACAAAGCCACTCTACAATGATGATTAAAACCCAGACCCTGGTACAAGAACTCTTCAGGATACTCCAATATACACCACAGAGGACTTGAAATGGATTGATCAACTGCCGATGGCACAATGCCTAAATGGTTGGTGGAGAGATTTTAGGAGCAACAATATCTTACCAGAGCAGTTAGGGATTAAAGTACTGCTTAAGTTGCATTGAAGCACCCACATGAGTGCAAGGAAGATGCAAGATCTGGTGAGAAATACTGGACTTTGGATCAAAAATAACCATGCTAAAATAAAACAGATTGTCAGGGACTGTAAGGCATGTCAACTGACAAATGCAAGGAAGAACCAAACAGAAACAGGCAGTCAAATCAGAGGAGATATACCAGGAACTTACTGGGAGGTGGACTTCTAACTGGGCAAGTATGGATATAAATATCTGTTAGTTGTCATAGATGGGTAGAATCATTTACTACAAAGCGCGAAACTGCACAGGTAGTGGCTAAGAAGTTAATAGAAGAGATCATTCCCAGGTTTGGCTTCCTTATTATGATAGGATCAGATAATGGACCAGCTTTCATGTCCAAGGTAAGTCAAGGAATTACAAGTACTCTTGCGCTTATAGACCCCAGAGTTCAGGAAAGATGGAAATGTTGCATAAAACTCTAAAAGAGTCCCTGACCAAATTGACCATGGAAACTGGCGGCAACTGAGTAAATCTCCTTCCCTTTGCCTTATACAGGGTATGCAACTCCCCTTTAAAATTGGTCTTTCCCCTTATGAAATTGTATTTGGAGTACCTCTTCCACAATTCCTAACTTGTCACACAGTTGCTTAGAAAAGATGATGACTCTGAACTTTTGATCTCCCTCAGGGCCCTACAGAGGGCCCACCTTGATGTCTGGCCAGACTGAGGGTGCTATACAAGTCGGGCCATCCACCAATCCCATATCACTTCTGCCCCGGTGACTGGGTCCTGGTGAAAAGACACTGAGAGGAAAACCTAGAGCCGAGGTAGAAAGAACCTTATGTGGTCATCTTCAGGACACCGACAGCAGCCCTCAAAGTCGACGGCATTGCTACCTGGATCCACCATTCACATGCGAAGCCTGAAAATCCCATAGCGGATCTCGTTGCGGACCCAGATTGGCAAGTCTCACACTCCAAAGACAATCTTTTAAAGCTCAAATTCAGTTGTAAAAAGATTTAGTCACAAGTTGGTTATTGATGTATAACTTACTTGGAAATTGTATTAGCATAGTAGTAAGTGCAGGCAATCCCCCCACCCATAAGTTGGACTTGGATTGTTAGTAATCAGGTTCCCAGACAAGCTCACATTTAACTTCTTACAGTTTGCTGATGGAGTATGGGAAGGACCTAGGCTTATGAAATGTAGATGGAGACACTGGTATATATGCCCAGGGGAAAAAAAGACTAGTAAATTTGGAGGACAAGAGGACTTTTACTATAAGAGCTGGGACTGCAAAACAAGTACCTTAGGAAAATGGAAAGGAATGGGAGGAGACCTTGTTACATTTACCAAACCAGAATGTGCAGCCATCCAGTTTAATGGACTGCCTGTACAAAACAAATTAGGGTCTTCCAGGATTCTGATGCCTGATTGATATTTCGGTTCACAGACATCGGCAAACAAGCCCTAGGATGGGAATTAGGAAAGAATTGAGGACAAAGATTGTACAGGGGAGAGACAATGATGGCATTCTCATAAACCTACAAGCATTTGCCACAGCCAGTTATTCCCCTTCAGCGATGGGACCAACACAGTTTTAAAACCAGTCTCTGCTGTAAAATCCAAAGTAGACAACAAGAAAGAGCTCTGGGTTGTAGTGACCCCATCTCCTCCGAAAAAGGGAGACCCCCTTAGGGAGAACATCTTGCCAGAGGATTCCCTATGGCAGCTGTTGGTTCAAACTTACAATGTGATCAATCAGATCCTGATATTACAAGTTCTTCTTGGATGTGTTATGATATGAGACTTCCATTTTATGAGGGTATTGCAGTGGTACAGAATGTAACAAATGGTAAAAAACAACTAAATCATTTATGTGGGAACAAAAGGAAGCAAAACTTACTCTACAGACAGTTATAGGACAAGGGTTATATGTGGGACGAGTACAAACTATCTTTACTCACTTATGTAATCAGACCCAAGAATGGATTCCAGAGGAAGGATATCTATTACCTCCCCAAGATGCTTGGTGGGCATGTTCAACTGGCCTAACTTCCTGTGTCCACTTAGAAGTATTTTAGGACTAACAGTGTTTGTGTCATGGTACAACATATCCCTCGACTGCTCTACCATTCTCATGTAGACATGATGATAAAGATGTCTGCAGCAAGCTATTGGCCCAGAAAACCTAAAAGAGAAATAATAACAGCAGTAACAACGGGGCCCTAGTATGCTTAGATGGACTAGGAACTGGGGTGGCATCCCTAATTACTCAGAGAACATCTTACACTAGCCTTCGTGCTGCTATACATGAGGATAACAAAAACCTGGAAAGCTCTATAGGCTTCCTTCAAAAATCACAGGACTCTTTATCCGAGGTAGGGTTGCAAAACAGATAGGGGCTGCACTTAATTTTCTTACAACAAGAAGGTCTATGTCCTGGCCTAGGGGAAGAATGCTGCTTCTACACTAATCATTCCGGAGTTGTAAAAGAATCTTTAGCTAAAGTAAGAGAGGCACTAGCAAAACGAAAAAGAGAAAGAGAATAACAAGTAGGATGGTTTGAATCATGGTTAATTATTCCCCTCGCATAACCACCTTAATATTCACTCTGTTGGGCCCCATTATCATTCTGGTACTTGTGTTCACAGTAGGGCCTTGCATTGTAAATCGACTAGTGATGTTTGTTAAGCACCGTGTAACACCATGCAGATGATGGTATTAAGAACACAATATCAACTGATTCCTGACAAAAGACATAGTGCAGGTCCGTAAGGACCATGATTGGCCCTTAAGGTGCATGTTAGAAAGGGGGAAATGAAGAGACTAAAGCATAAAGAGGCAAAAAGAAGGCCTAAGTAACTCCAGCACAAGCTAGCAACCATCTTGTGAGGTATGAATTATTAAAATAACCATGGGTTTGACCAAGAAATGACACAAAAAGAAAAACAATTCCCGAACAATTGAGATATAAATAATCCTTGGGAAAGTCACAGAAATGTTCTCCAGATGCATTGACCAATCACTGGGTGGCCATGCAGGACATGGTGACCCAGTGGCCAGAGAATTCCCATCAATAACACGTCAATAATGATATTAGCCAATCACATACGTATAACTTAGTTTGCTTAAAATGTTAACCAATCCTGTAATTTCTCATGTAAAACTTCCTTAAAGTTGTTTATTCAATAGTATAAAAACTGTGCTGATTCTATGCTCAGGGCCTCTTAGTGTCACCGGTTACTGAGTGTGTGGAGGACCAACATCGAATTTGCAAATAAACGACTTCTTTGTTATTTGCATTGGTCATGATCTCTGGTGGTATTCAGGGGGTCTCGAGTCCAGGTACAACAAATGTATATTAGTACATTGAAAGAAAGAGAGCAGACATTTTAACCTATTTGCTACAAGTAAATTAATATTAAACAAAGCTAATTAAAATAATTACTTACTGTTCAGAGGATGAGTATAGTACTCTTGGATATCTTGGAGGAAAAGACTTTAGACTCATTGCAACTGATGCCTTACATTGAAATTAGTGGCTAAACTTTCTTCTTCAGAAAGGCAAAAGCTCCATGTCTTTCATAATAGTATTATAAAATTATAATATCTGCATGTTGAATTGTTTTCCTCTGCTATTTTCAATACCATTCTTCATCCATTAGGTATCCAGGGCTTTGAATGACCAATTCCTTAAAATACCTATATTGTGATAGAAATTTCCATAATATTCATATGAATTTATCTCTGAGTCTCATCTTGAGCTGTATTCATATAAAATGTATGCAGTCTCAAGCAAGAAACCTGAGTATTTTACTCTTTTCTATGTTTTAATCAATACATCTATTCTCTTTAGAAACGTTCTCATCTTTTATAATGCTCCAGCAAACATGTATTTCTAGTACTTTTATTGAAATAAATATAACATATGGAACATGAAAACAAAACCTCCCTTATGACTTTAATGTAAACCCTTGGGAATTTGCATTAAAAGCACAATTCACATATCTATACATGAATAATCTAATGGTTAAGTCAATTAGACACAAGCACTATCATACCACATAAAGTCTCCATTTACTTAAAGGCACCAAAATACTGGTGTTCATGAATATCACTCATTTTTAGAAAATGACTAGTCACAACAAAGTTTATATTATATTTCAAATTTTAAAAATGGAAATGATGTGAATATCCTGTTTCCAGGAATAGATTTATTCAGCAGTGAAAAAAAAAATAAGGGTTTGTCATATAGAATGAAAGATGTAAAAGCAGACTGTCTTTCCTTCAGAGGATAAGTACATGCATATCGTGCAATTTATTCAGATACTATAAAAATTCATGAAAGGTGGTACGGTTGGGGGGGAGGGGGGAAGGATTGGGTTGGGGGGTGGAGAGGAGGCTGGGAAGGGATGTGAAGGGTAAACAAAGGAGGAGGCTGCAACGCTTGATAAGAAATGTACGCATTATCCTGCCCATGTAATTGTAACCCCTCTATACAGTATGTTCAAAAAAAATAAAATTAAATTCAAAAAAATTCATGATCAGAAGTGATAGGTAAGCAAAGTAAGTGGAAAACTGAATATGTAAATTGTGCTTTCAATATTGGATGACAATTTTCCAATAAATGAGCCTATAGATGATGATTTTCTATCTGTAACACACATCCAGTATTCTACATTTTATTCTTCTACGTTCATGATGTCAATTGCTACTAAAGTATCAAGGTGGGCGCTTTCTTGGTTCCTAGATCCAATAAATTTTAGTATTTTGGAACAGTAGTATAAATTCATGGAGTTTGACTTGAATATCAAGTTTGAGGATACTGTATTTAGGGTATTGTTAATTGGCCTGAAGCAGCCAGGAACATATTATGAATACTCAGACCCACAGTAAACTAAGAACTAGGGACTTGATCTTGGGGAAAGATAAAGGTCTAGGCAAGATCTTAAGCCGAAATAAAGCAATGGAGCAAACATCAATCAATAATCATTACAGATGAATGCAACTGATCTCTGATGTGTCTGGGTGGCAGCTGTGTGTGTGTGTATGTGTGTGTGTGTGTGTGTGTGTGTGTGTGTGTGTGTGTGTAAGAGAGAGAGAGAACGAGAGACAGAGAGAGAGAGAAAGAGAGAGAGAGAGAGAGAGAGAGAGAGAGAGAGAGAGAGAGAGAGAGAGAGAGAGAGGTGTGTAGAGAATTTTAATGTGCCTTCCATATTTACAGTCCATAGAGCATTACTTGTTAGGGAGAAGGTGCTCATAGCAGAGTTCTCATACCACTCTCATCTCTTTTTACTGCAAAAACACTTGCTTAATATCTAATTAAAATGAGAAAAATAAACTAACATTGTACATGATTGTTTTGAAAATTAATTGGCATATTGAAGGCCAAAGGGAGGAATTGGAAATTAATATAATCTTTTTCCTCTCTTCTGATTATTACACCTCAATAGTTGTGATTTTCTGGAGTCTTCTGTAATGTACTCATTGATGAATTACTAATATGCTTAATAATATGAAACATATGATAGAGAAATAGATCAGCCAGCAAGCACAATGAACTAGTAATAAGATAGAGCTTTTGAGAAAGGTTGCCACATCTTTTAGGAATGCAATTCCTTCATATGAACTTCAAATTTTATGGCTTTCCCTGTGTTATTAAAAGGTAAGAAAGTACTGTAGAAACAAAAATTCCTGTTCAGTCAAGTAGAAAGTCCTCATGTTCCCATACTCATGTTGCCAATTTCCATTCCATAAAGACTCTTTGTTAGAGTGTTTCCATTTATTGTACTTCAGCATATCATCCTTCCCTGTTGGAGACAGGAAAAAAGATAATTTTATTTGAATATTCTTTTACATAAGTTATTGTGTACAGGCATGATTTGTATAATTACAGAAGTTTGTAATAAATGTAAGTAGGGATCATGTCACAACTAAAAAATATAATTAAAATCACATAACAAGTTTAGAAGTCACAGAATTTTGTGCATGAAAACATAAATTAGATTAGTTGCAGAATTTCTATTTCGAGATAAACTTTATATTAAAGTATAAAGTACTTTACTAAGGGTCGAAACATTTTTTTCACAGATATATTTCTTAGAGATATTTTTGCTTTATAATTTTAAGAAGAAAAATGGACTCAAAGTAATTATTTTTTAAAAACATTATTTTCCTGTTACCATGTGATTTACCTCCAAATTAGATATCCAGATATAAGATTTAACTTAATTTAACCAAAAATATTTATTGAGTATAAGAACCTGCTTCACACTAAGTTTAAAAACATAATGAGTCTGAAATATTCTCTGTGTGAACTGTGTTGATATTATTTACAATGTGAGCGAAATGTTTAAACAGTAGTATTTATTTTAGCTTAATTGCTCTGAGGAGACAATAAATGATGTAATCAAAAGGCTAAAAATGACTAGATTTAATATTTAGAATTCAGGAAATGTTTTTGACCACACTGGTTACTGGAGCCTTGTCAACAACCTCATGAGATAATTTATATTGATGAAGCAAAAATCCCAGAGGTTAGACATTTATGAATAAAAAAATGTGGCATTTTGAAGATGTAAACTATGTGTCAAACATAGAAAATTTAGCTTTTAAATATCTGAATATAATAATTCATTTAATTGCAGGATAATTACTTGTTCTGAAAGGAGATATAATTGCATTCATTTTGAAAAGTAATCCTAATTACTCATTTGAATAAGAGACAATATTTAAAATATCATTCATTCAAGAAACAAGATGTACAGTTAGTTGTTTTTTATGCCAATTATGTTCCCTAACTTACTAGAAATATTAAATTAGTAAACTTAAATCATTGCTTTGTAGAGAAATAGAAATTTAGTTTCTTAAAACTCATGACTATAACTTTTTCTCAATTACTAAGTAATAATTTTTTTTTATCATGGAACTTTATTTAATATATTTTTATTCATTAAGTTAAATAACTGCTCAATGATAATATAAAATATTCATGAACAAAGTTTGTGTAACACAAATATTTTATTCAAAGACAAATCATGGTTCTTTTACAGAACACTAGAAGGCAGTGTATTATTTATTAATTTTTATTTATTTTGTTAAAATTTATTAATTGTCAGAAGTGGCAATTCCATAATATATTTAAATCATTTGGTTATACTCTCTCTATTTCCTTTTCATTACCCTTTTTTCCAAAGATCTGTTTTTCACATGAAATTACATCTTTATATATGCACATATAATCTAATTTGGAAAAAATAGATTTAAGCTAAACTGCAACTTAAGTCAAGATGTAGAGTGGAATAACAGGATGGAAAAAACTTGAATATTTTTGTTAACTTCTGAATTGAACTATTATTATTATTATGACTAGGGTTAGGATCCCAGACAGAATTAGAATTAGGGTTAGAGAAATAGAAAATTTTGGTTTAAAACAGGATGACCCATTGCAACAATGATACTCAAAGACCCTATGTTGAAAATAAACTTTACACCATGGGGAGGGAGGATTAAGGGAGGTGAGGTAGTAGGAGAACAGCAAAGAAGGGGGTAACAATGCTCAAAAACAAATGTACTCATTACCTTACACATGTAGCTAATCCTTATTTAAAGCATCTTTACTATAAAATAAAATTTGAAAAAATAAAGAAGACGGGCGCTGGTGGCTCATGCCCGTAATCCTAGCTACTCGGGAGGCTGATATCAGAGGACAATGGCTCAAAGCCAGCCTGGGCAGGAAAGTCCCTAAGTCTCTTATCTCCCATAAACCACTAGAAAACCTGAAGTGGCATTGTGGCTCAAGTGGTAGAGCACTCGCCTTGAACTGAATAACGTTGGGACAGCGCCCAAGGCCAGAGTTCAGGCCCCACGACCGACCAAAAACAAAGAAAAATAAAACTTGACAGGAAATAGAAAAATACTTAAAAAATTTAGTCTCAAAATGCAAGTAAAATTTAGACCTACACTCCGAGCAAGAGAATAAATGTGCAATAGAGGCTTGCTATTAACATTATGATTTGCTTATATGTAGGCTTAGGATTAGGCAAGGTGTTCCAGTTAGAGCTGGGGTTAGGATGAGAAAAAGATGTAAGAAATAAAAAGGTGTATATAAGTAAGGTGTATATAAGATTTAAGATATAAAAGGGTGTAAAACTGAAACATAGTTTAAGAAGAATGAATGGCATCAAGGTTAAAATGAATGAAAACCAGTGTCTGTGTTACTTTAAACATTCAGATATAATTTGGCTTAAAGTGTGAATTACTTTTTGTTCTGGTTTCGGTTAGGGAAGGATAAGTTTTAGGGTAAAATTTAGCTTTCCAATAAGAAGCAGAACCAAAAAAAAATGTTTGATCGAATAGTTATCCTTACATGAACCATTTGGTTAATGTAAATCAGATTGTGATTAGGATTAGGTTTCAGATTAAAGGGTGTTGAGAATAGGATAAAGAAATTGGTTAAACTAGTGGATTGTGCCTGTTATCCTAGCTACTCATGAAGCTGATTTCTGAGGATCGCAGTTCAATGACAGCCAGGGCAGGAAAGTCCATGAGAATTTTATCTCCAATTAAACACCAGAAAACCCAAATGTGGTGCTGTGTCTCAAGTGGTAAAGCACACACCTTGAGCTAAAGAACTCAGGGATCGTATCCATGCCTAGAGCTTAGGGATCTTGCCCAGGCCCAGTGTTCAAGCCTTATATCGGACAAAAAGAAAGAAATGTGTTAAATGTTAAGTAAAGCTGAATTTATTTCCTGTTTCTAGGAATTCAGAAAAAGCTAGGATAATAGAAGTACAATGTATTTCATAATATCAGGATTTGAAATCAATGCTTATATGATTCCTCTTAAGGAACAAAATAGATTCTGAGATAAGAGTGAGAAAATCTGTAGTGTTTAGGAAAACCTGCAATTTATTTCAAGAATTACAAGTGGAATTTCAATAAGGATGACACAAAAAGAGAATTTTACATAAATTTTAGAATTGGGATATCATTTGTGTCTTGGATATGGTTAGGATTCTAGCCATAGTTAGGATTAGAGTGAAGGAGAAAAAAAATCATTTTTATTTTTCTAGTTTTTCATTTCTCCTTTTGATCCCTCCCCTCCTCTTATCCCATCACCATTCTTTTCTGAATACTACTTCTTCAAACTTGCAGCTTATAAGGGTTTCACTTTTTAATTTTAAATTTTGGGTTTTCCATTTTTTCTTGTCCTTTTTTTCTTTTTCTACTTTTTTATTTATTCATTCTTTTCTTTTTCTTTTTTCTTTTTTTCTCTCTCTGCTATCATTCTGTCCAATCCATTTCCCTCTTTGAGATCAGGACTCGGTTAAGTCCACACTCCCTCAACTTCTCACATCCCTCTAATCCTTTTGTTCCCCACATTTTCGCTAAGCCTAATCATTTCTGGTTGCAAAATGCTTCTTTGCTGTTCTTAGGCAATTAAGACATAGTTGTTTGATGTTGAATAGATTGTATCTCTTGAACTAGATTGTATCTGCAGACTTTTGACTGTGCAACTACGGATTTTGGTTGATGCATACCTTACAATTGTGTTCTAGCACAAAACTGGTGTTACTCTCATGCCAAATAGGCAGAACAAACCAGTAAAACACAAGAAAAATGGCAAGTCGGGGGATGTCAACTCCCACTCATGACAATCAGGGGACAGAACAGATAATAAATAATCCAGAGGTGAGTTCCCAAAAAGCTCTACAAACACTTCAGGTAAACAGGGTAAATGAATAGAGTGAAAACATGCAAAGGTCTCAGTGTGAGCATGATAAGGATAGAGAGAAGGCAAAAAAAGATCAATACATGTGTGTCATGAGCGTGAGGAAGCTACTCAAAGATTGATACAGGAATTTCGTGAGCAGATTGAGGACACTTAAAGAGAAAAAAAAAACGAATTGCCTGAGCAGGTTGAGATAAAAGAGATAGATAGGAATTGCGTGAGAAGGTTTAGATCAGACAAAGAGATAGATAGGAATTGTGTGAGCTAGCTGAGAACAGATGAAGAGAAAGTAAGGAACGACATAAGCAGGCTGAGAACACTCAAAGAGAACTACAAAAATTGCGTGAACATGGGGTAGCTAATCGAAGACAAATATAGGAACTGAGAGATCGGAATGAGAATAGAGTAAGATCAATAGAGGCATTCATGCAATCCATAAACAGAGAGCTGGAAGAAATCAGGGAGACAACAAAGGGAATGCTGAAAGGAGCCCAACAGAAGGAATGGGAGTCCAAGGAAAGCATAACCAATCAACTAAGTGATTTGAGAATATACACTAAACACCAAATTAAGGAAGTAAAGAAGTTAATAGATCTTAAAAAGCTCCAACACAGAATTTGAAGCCATCAAAACCGACCAATTAGAAGGAAAAGAAATAAAAACAAAGTAGAAAGTCTTGACAATAGGTTAGATCATGCAGAAGATCAAATCTCAGGGATTGAAGACAGTCCAGGTATCATAGAGAAAGAACATATAACCATCCAAGGCAAATCCAAGAAATATGACAGATCTATTCAACATTTGGAAGACATCATCAGAAGGCCTAATCTGAGGATAATGGGTATAGAGGAACACATGGAGAGAAAAGTTAATGGTCTAGGAAATTTGATTAACAGGATACTAGCAGAGAACTTCCCAAACATGCAAAAAGATAGGCCTATTCAGATACAAGAAGCTTTTAGAAGTCCAAGTAGGCCAGACCAGAACAGGACATCTCACCAAAACAATATAATCTGCAAAGGATGAATTCAGACCAAGGAAAAGATCCTTAAAGCTGTCAAGGAGAAAAGATCAATCACCTATAAAGGGAAACCAGTTAGAATCACCTCAGATTTCTCAGCACAGACAACTAAAGCAAGAAGAGCTTGTGATGGTGTATGCCATGCCGTAAAGGGAAACAACGATCAACCAAGAATACTGTACCCAGCTAAACTCTACTTCATAACTGAAGGTCAAATAAAAACCTTCCATAGCAAAGAAAAATTGAAACAATACATATCCACCACACCAGCTCTACAAAAGTTTCTTAAAGATGTCCTACACATAGAAAACCAACAAGACCACAATAAAGGCCAAGAAACTGCACCCAAACTGAGAATCCAAGAACCATAGGAAGAACCCAGTTGGCACAGCTCCCATGAAGTTGGATAAAATGGCAGGAACTCCCAAATACCTCTCAGTCCTATCTCTTAACATTAACGGACTTAACTCTCCAATTAAGCAACATAGACTGTCCAGTTGGATTAAAAAACAAGATCCTTCTATCTGCTGCCTTCAGGAGTCACATCTTGCCCATAAAAACAAACACATTTTGAATGTGAAAAGCTGGAACAAAATCTACCAAGCAAACGGCCCCCATAAACAGGCAGGTGTTGCAAGCCTCATATCAGAGAAAATAGACTTCAAATTAAAATCATTGAGAAGAGATAAGGAAGCTCGCTATATACAAATTAAGGGATCCCTCCTTCAGGAGGATATTACAATTCTAAATATCTATTTTCCAAACATCGGAGCACCCAAATTTATCCAAGAAAAACTATTTTCCCTCAAATCCCACATAAATCCAAAGACATTAATTGTTGGGGTCTTTAACACACCATTCTCCCCACTAGATAGATCACCTCGGCAAAAACTCAACAGAGAAACCACAGACCTAAAAAACTGCATAGATCAACTAGATTTCACAGACGTCTACCGAATATTTTACCTAGCAGCATCAGAATACAGGTTTTTCTCAGCAGCATATGGAACATTTCCCAAAATAGACCACATATTAGGTCACAAAACCAACTTGTCCAAATTCAGAAACACTGAAATTATACCTTGCATTCTCTCAGACAAAAGGGGAAGAAAATTAGAACTCAACACCGAAATCCACCAAAGAAAGTCCTGTAACACATGGAGGCTGAACAACACTGTTGGACCACCAGTGGGTCATGGAAGTGATTAGACATGAAATTCAAGTATTCATTATATTCAACAAAAATGTACACACAAATTACCAGCTCCTCTGTGATATAGCAAGGGCAAGGTATAGGTCTGAGTGCCTACATCAACGAATTGGAGAGATCTGAAACCAACAATTTAATGAGACATCTGAGCTTCCTTGCAATGGAGCAGCAAGATAAACCCCAATCTAGTAAATGGAAAGAAATAAAATAAAATATATTAATTAATATTAAATTAATTAAAATAAATAAAATAAAATCAGAAATTAAATTAATTAGAATCCAAGAAGACCATAGAAAGAATCAACAAAACAAAGAGTTGGTTCTTGGAAAAAATTAACAAAATAAACAGACCCTTAGCAAATCTTATCAGAAAATGATGAGAACACACCCAAATAAATAAACTCAGAGATGAGAATGGAAACAATACCACAAAAACAACCAAGATTCAGAACATTATATGGGAATATTTCTCAAACCTTTATGCTCATAAGTTTAAGAACTTGGGAGAAATGGACCTTTTTCTAGCAAATATCAATATAGGGAAACTAATCCAAGATGAATTAAGCCATATTAACAGGCCCATATCAAGCATTTAAATAGAAACAGCAATAAGCGGACTCCCATCTGAGAAAAGGATCAGATGGTTTTACAGCAGAATTCTACAAGGCCTTCAAATCAAAACTCACACCAATATTGCTTCAACTCTTCAATAAAATTGAAAGAGAAAATTCACTACTGAATTCATTCTATGAAGCTATAATAACCCTCATCCCAAAACCAGGCATGGATTCATCAAAGAAAGAGAACTATAGACCCATTACTTTGATGAACATTGATGCAAAATTTCTCAACAAAATTTTTGCCAATCGACCTCAACAATTCATCCAAAAGAACTTACACCACGATCAAAAAGGGTTCATTTCAGGGATGCAAAGCTGGTTCAAAATATGGAAATAAATTATCATATTTCATCACATCAACATGAGCAAAGATAAGAACCACATGGTTAAGTCAATAGATGCAGAAAAATATTGACAAGATCTAACACCCCTTTATGATTAATGTTCTGGAAAAATTAGGAATCTATGGAATCTTCCTCAATACAATAAAAGCTCTATATGAGAAACCTACAGCCAGTATTATACTCTAAAATCCTCTAAAATCAGGAACGAGACAAGGATGTCTACTCTCCCCACTGCTCTTCAATCTAGTATTAGAATGCTTAGCTAGAGCAATAAGACAAAATGCAAACATAAAGGGGATTCAAATAGGGAAAGAAGCAGTAAAACTCTCCCTCTGCTCAGATGACATGATCTTGTATTTAAAGAATCCCACAGACTCCACTCCCAAATTACTCAAGGTGATCCAAAATTTTGGCAAATTAGTAGGGTATAAAATTAACCTTCAAAAATCAATGGCTTTTCTGTATGTCAACAATGAGAATAGTGTGGCTGAAATTAGGAAAGCAACTCCATTTGTAATAGTCCCACACACAAAAAAATGAAATACCAAGGTTAACTTAACCAAAGAAGTGACGGGTATTTATGATGAAAACTTTGAAAACCTGAAAAAGGAAATCAAAACAGAAGTTAGAAGGTGGCAAAAATTCTCATACTCCTGGACTGGAAATAACAACATCGAGAAAATGGCAATATTTTCCAAGGCAATCTACAAATTCAATGCGATACCTATCAATATTCCTACCTCCTTCTTGAAGGAAATAGAAGAGGCAATCCAAAAATTCATATGGAACATAAAAAACACCGAATAGCAAAAACGATCCTTAACAGAAATAATAGTGCTGGAGGCATATCAATACCAAATTGCAAGCTCTACTACAAAGCCATAGTAATCAAAACAGCTTGGTACCAGCACAAGAACAGACCTCAGGACCAATGGAATAGAATTGAAAACCCAGAAATGAACCTAGAGACCTATAGCCATCTAATCTTAGATAAGGGAGCTAAAAAAAATAGAATGGAAGAAAGACAGCCTCTTCAGTAAATGGTTCTGGCAAAAGTGGTTAACTACTTGTAGAAAACTAAATCTACATCCTTATATATCACCCTGCACCAGAATCAACTCCAAAAGGATCAAGACCTCGGAGACAAACCATACACCCTGAAGACATTACAGGACGGAATAGAAGAAACCCTAGGTCACTTTGGCATAGGATGACATTTTGTTAATAGAGACCCAGAAACACGAAAAAATCAAAGAAAGGTTGGACAAATGGTATTGCGTGAAATTGCAGAGCTTCTGCATGGCAAAGGACATAGCTAGCAAGAGCAATAGAAAGCCCACAGATTGGGAGAAGATCTTCACTAGCCATATAACGGACAAGGGTCTCATATCTAAAATATACCTGGAAATCAAAAAATTAACTTTCCCAACAACAAATCTTAAAAGAAACAACTGCCCAATTAATAAGTAGGCTAAACACTTAAAGAGAAACTCCTCTGAAGAGGAAAGAAGGATGGCCTATACACACATGAAGAAATTCCCAACCTCTCTTGCCATAAAAGAAATGCAAATCAAAACAACATTGAGATACCACCTCATCCCAGTTAGAATGACTATAATCAAGAACTCTAATAACAACAGATGTTGGAGGGGATGTGGACATTTTTGGTGGGTGCGTAAGCTTGTTCAACTACTTTGGAAAGTACTATGGAGGTTCCTCCAAAGACTCCACATAGAGCTCCCCTATGACCCAGCAATCCCACTTTTGGGCATTTACCCAAATGATCACAAACAAGACCACGCTAAAGCAACCAGCACAACTATGTTTATTGCAGCATTATTTACCATAGCTTAGATATGGAACCAACCCAGATGCCCCACAGTAGATGAATGATCAAGAAAATATCGTACAGGTACACAATGGAATTTTGTGCCTCCATCAGAAAGAATGACATTGTCCCATTTGTTCGGAAATGGAAAGACTTGGAAAAATTATATTAAGTGAAGTAAGGCAGGACTATAGAAACATAGGTCCCATGGCTTTCCTTATTTGCAACAACTAGTATATATCTGAGTCAAGCAGAAAAGGTCAGATAAGTTGATGTTAGGGAAATGAACTCTAAGATTTGTATTCAAATGTTTTTTTTTTCTTCCATGAGATTGTTTCTAAAATATTTAGAAGATTATTTATTGGTTCCTTTTTATGTCCCTCCCCCATGATATAACCCCTGCTTTCACTGTATATGATGTTTGTGTAATTTGAGAAGGGGAAGGGAAAAAACAAATCGTTAAATCATGGATACAGGTGGACCCATTGCAACAATGAGATATACAAGACATTATGTCGAAAAATAAACTTTACAGCTTTGGTGTGTTGGGGTAGGTGGATAAGGAGGATTCACTGGGGGGACCTGGGGAGGATGGGAAGAGATGGGAAGGGGAAACAAATAGGAGGCTACAATGTTTGATAAGAAATGTACTCATTATCTTGCACATGTAATTTAACCCCTCTGTACAGTATTTTCTCAATAAAAAAACAGCTTGATCCTAGCACAAGAACAGACTCCAGGGCCAATGGAATAGAATTGAAAACCCAGAAATGAACCTAAAGACCTATACCCATCTAATTTTTGGAAAGGGAACTAAAAAAATAGAATGGAAGAAAGACAGCCTCCTCAGTAAATGGTGCTGGCAAAATTGGTTAATTATTGTAGAAAATGATAGCTAGAACCTTATATATTACCCTGCACCAGAATCAACTCCAAATGCATCAAAGATCTCGGAGTCAAAGCAGACACTCTGAAAACATTACAGGATGGAATAGGAGAAACTCTAGGTCTCCTTGGCACAAGCTGAAATTTTCTTAATAGAGACCCAGAAACACAACAAATCAGTGAACGTTTGGACAAATGGGATTGCATGAAATTGCAGAGCATCTGCATGCAAAGGACATAGCTAGCAACATCAATAGAAAGCCCACGTATTGCGAGAAAATCGAAGATCTTCACCAGCTATACAACGGACAAGGGTCTCATATCTAAAATATACTTGGAACTTAAAAAATTAAATTCCTCAACAACAAATCTTCAAAGAAACAACTGCCCAATTAATAAGTGGGCTAAAGACTTTTGGAGTGTGTTCCTTACTCATGTTAAACTTGTCTGTAAACTTCTGATTGAGAGTATTACAAAAGGAAACAATATGCCATTTGAAGGCCAGCATAGAACAAAAGGAAATATTTGTTTTAAAAGTGTTCTGCTGCAAAGAAACAAAGACATGGATGTTTTAAAGTGTCTTATGCATGGATGTTTCACTCCTGGGATGATTTTCTTGTTGCAGGACTCAGTTATCAATTCCTTTATCTGGTCCGGAGTTTTCCATTGCAATAAGGATTCCAAAAAAGCAGGATCCAGTGAGTAGGATCAGCAAAAGCAGCCCCCTCTCAGACCAGTATTCCTTTAAGGAGGCTCCCAAAGAAATAACTGGTGTTTGTTTTGTTTGTTTAGTTTGTGCTGGTTTTGGGGCTTGAACTCAGAGGCTAGACCCTGTCCCTGTACAGTGTTCCTGCCCACCTGCCCCCAAAGCTAGTACTCTACTGTTTGAGCCAAAACTTCACTTCTGGCTTTTTTGGTTTTTAATTACAGATAAGAATTTGACACACTCTCCTGTCTGGTTTGGGTTTGAATTAAGACAGTAAGAAAGCTAACTGATATCAACTTTACGGACTTCTATTTTGAACCAAGAAATACTAGATGAAGCTTATTATTATGCTAATATTTGACAATTTGTAAAAGAAGAAAATATGTTCAGCAAAGGATCCATAACTTAAATAACTCAGTGAATATAGGTGCACTGAATCATTTTGGAATTATTTTCTTTGCTTGTCAAGATTATTATTGACTTCATCATTCCTTTTGGGGAAACTTAAGTCATATTTGCACTTTTTTCATGGTCGTGGGGCTTGAACTCTGATCCTGGGCACAGTCCCTCAGCTCTTCAGCTCAAGTTGAGTTCTCTACCCCTTTAGCTACAGCACCACTTCCAGGTTTCTTGTGGTTAATTGAAGATAAATTTTTCATGGACTTTCCTGACCACACTGGCTTTGAAACACAATCCTCTGGTCTCAGCCTCCTGAATAGCCATGATTACAGGCACAATCCACCAGCACCTGGCTCATATTTGCCTTTAGTGCACTTAATGACACTAAGTATACAAAGAATGGAAATCTGAATCAAATGATATGACATTGCAGCTTTTCAGAACAATTGGGTAGCAATAAATATGTACGCTTTTTCCATTTTGTTACATTAATGCTTCATGAGCTATGGGACCCTTAGATTACCATCTCTTCCCTCTGTGTAGGTGTATTTAATATTAGGAAAGGTTCATAGAGAAATAAAGAAAGACAGGTGTTTAGAAATCAAAGGAGATCAGGTATGAAAGAACACCCTAGAAAGAGATACAGTTATCACACAGAGATTAAGAACTATCCTAAGAGATTTAGAATGTTAAAGGCAATGAGGAATAAACCTAGTTGATAACTTTTTCTTCAATAACCAAAAATGCTTCCTTAGAACGGTTTCTGCTATACCTTATTGACTATCACTTATTCCTTTCATCTGGAGTTATTCCTTCTCTTCTATCACAACTGTTAATTAGCCTCTGTCTTTTTGGTGCCAGGACTGGCCAAAATGTTTTTAAATCTCACTTAGACTACCCTTCTCATTGTGATTAGCAGTGACCACTCAAAAACCTGGAATCTTTGAATTTCCAGAATTAATCTTCACCTGACATCTAAGCACATTCCTGGCATTAACTGCTGTGACCTAATGAACAAAACTTTTTTTTTCAACACAGTATCCAAATATAGGTAAAGCACTTTAATTAGGTACTATCCTCAGGTATCAGGATGGATGGAGCAATTATATATTCCAAGTATAGATTCTTTATTTTCCATTTACTAACTAAATATTTGTTATTGTTGTTGTTGTTGTTGTTTTGCCAGTCCTGGGGCTTAAACTCAGGGCTAAAGAATTATTCCTCAGCTTTTTTTTTTTTTTTGCTCAAGTTAACCTTCTACCATTTGAGGCACAGAACCACTTCCAGTGTTTCTTTTTCTGTTTATGTGTACTGAGGAATTGAACACAAGGTTTCTTGCATGCTAGGCAATCAGCATACCATGAAGCCATATTCCCAGAGCCCTAAAATACTTTCTTAAGATGGTTTTACTTTTTCATTCTGTAACAATCTATCATAATTTTGGCCAGAAATTTTAGCTAGGAAAGGACGTTGAACTCAGTACTGAGTCCAATAATGCTAGATGGACAACGAATAACTGTCACAGTCTAGCCAGGGCACAGAGGGGCTTACCTCATGTAGCTGGTACAACAGACTGAGCGAGACAGGTCCTGAACCAAAGCTCACAGAATGAGAGGGCCCCTTTGGTTCCAGCCACATGGGGATGCTGGGCCACCACTCCAGCACACATTCAATCAGTTCCTGAAAGAGAGAGAGTGAAAGAAAGATGGTCAGAATTACACTTAAGCCAGGTGCCAGTGGCTCAGGTCCATAATCCTAACTACACAGGAGGCTAAATCTGACGATCATGGTTCATAGTCAGCCTGGGCAGGAACATCTATGGGACTCTTATCTCCAAAGAACCACCAGAAAATCATAAGTGGCACTGTGACTCAAGTGGTAGAGCACTAGCCTTGAGCTGAGGAGCTTGGGGACAGTGCCCAGGCCCAGAGTTCAAGCCCCACGACTGACAAGCAGTGGAATTCCCACCACAAGAAGTGGACTGAATAGCACCCATTGTCCTAGGGAGCATGGCAGAAGAGTTATGAGTAGGTCACCCAGGTTCTCTGTTCCTCAATTTCCCCAGCTGCAAAACTGAACAAAGTGAAGGAATCCCGTCCTCATGGGGATAGGGTAATAATGAAAGAGCACCATGTTTTGTTTCATAATCCTATACCTGTCGCACCATTAATAACACACACAATCTGAGCTCTTTCCGGGTATCTTCCTGTCATATTCTCACAGAATTTCTGAGAACCGTATCTGACTGCCTCTCCCTCTGTGTCTGGCCCTGATCCAGAGATCCCTCTGTATTAATCCCTTGTTTCCTCACAACTGTCCCATGAGGAGACTGAGGTCCGATGGTCGAGGCCCAACCCAGAACTTCACCTTAGTCAAGAATTGGCTGCCGTGGACTAAGTTTGGAAAAATCCATCTAAATAAATTACTGAGTGTGACACTACGTGTCTATCATCCCAACTACAGAGGACTTGGCCTGGTGGTGCATGCCTGTCACAGATAGGAGGACCACAATTCAGCCCAGCCTGAGCATATATTAAGCCTCAATCTTGGAAATGCCCAAGACAGAAAAGCTTGGCTCGCATGGTAGAAGACCTGACTGGCAAGCCTAAGGCCTTGAGGTCAAACCATAATATACCAAAAAGAATCAGAGGCCCAGTGCCACAAGCTCATGTCTATAATCCTAGCCATTCAGGAGCCTTAGATCTGAAGATCACAGCTCAAGATTTAAAATAGGGTTGGCCTGCCTATCAGACGTCATGATTAGAAGACCTGGAGTCTGACCTATGTTGTTGTGCTCCATACTAGCAAGGCTCATAGCCTTACTAAGTGTTGGCCAAGCTCTCTGTTCCACTGGGAAGCCACCCAATGTGAGCCGCACTCCCAGGTTCTCCCAAACTCCCACTGCCACTAACCATGCCCAAGGGAGTACACAGCTCCAGGGCACATAGATCTCTTGTTCTTTTAACAGTGCTGAGTCCGCTTCACGCGTCCCTCCTTTCCAGCTCCCCAGAGCTCAGCTGTGAATCCCATGCACCCCCCAAAATATAGCAGGTAGAAGTTACCATAGCCAGTCTCCTTGTTACAGCCCACATCTACACCCACCCACCCACCCCACCCCACACACACACAAACACACACACACACACACACACACACACACACACACACACACACACACACACACACACACACACACATCCAGACAGGTGACAGAAGACTTGTCAATGCAGCACCTGCAATTTACCAAATGATCACTCACCTGAATACAGTCAGGCTGTACAAGGAGAAAGATTATCTGTCTCTGTGTGTCTCTCTGTCTCTCTCTGTCTCTCTCTCTCCTATCCCTCTGTCTCTCTCCGTTTCTGTCTCTGTCTCTCTCTATCTCTCTGTCTCTGTCTCTCTCTATCTCTCTGTTTCTGTTTCTATTTCTATTTCTGTCTCTGGCTCTGTCTCTGTCTCTGTCTCTGTCTCTGTCTCTGTCTCTGTCTCTGTCTCTCTCTCTCTCTCTCTCTCTCTCTCTCTCTCTCTCTCTCTCTCTCTCTCTCTGTCTCTCTCGCACACACGCACACACACACAGAGACTCAGAGCAGTGCCTCTCCTGAGTTTGTTGGAGACCAGATGGACCAGGAGCACCAGCAGAAGTTGGCAGAGCTGGGAAATGTGATCACCCTGAGAGAACTGTTGACAGCTGGTGTGGGGGGACAACCGGGGTGCATGTGTGTGGGTGGGGTGTTCCTCCCAGATATTCACCTTCTGTTCTGACCCCCAAGACACTCACCTCCTTACTGGGCTTTTCTGGGAACCTCTTCAAGTGAAAGGGTGACGAGCACAGAAGACAAGGGCTCACACAGCAAGGGGGTCTATTTTCTGCATCCAACACCCTCCACCCCAGAAAAAAGGAAAAGTACCCAGAAGGCAAGTGTGGACATGCTGCTCTCTACCTCTGAACTAAAGCCACTAGGTTCCCACCATGGAGAGGAAGGGTGCAAATGTGCCGCTGTGTGGCTCCCACTGCTCCAGGCCAACGGCTCTGTAGCACCCACTCCTCACCCAACCCTGCACCTCCCAGTTTCCTGGGAGAGTGGAGGCTAGGGATGGGGCTGGGATCCTCAGGTCAACACCGACCCCCATCCCTGGGGCATTTGTGGCAGGGCCTGGGCCAGACTGTGGGGCATGGGGGAGGTGCAGGTCCTGGTCACGAGGGGGGAGAAGTGGGGGATATGGGCTTGTGGGGTGTGGTCCTGCACGGGTGGCCACTCACATGTGCTGCTAAGAGAAGCTGTTGGAGGCCGCTCCAGGTGAGGCCAGCAGTGATGACAGAGGCATGGCAGACACTCAGGCCCAGAGCAGATGACAGGGGTCCAGGACTATGTCAGGGCCACAAGCTGGCCAGTGGCGCACCATTGCACTATTGCCTGAAGACTCCAAGAAGCACCACATGTCTGAGCTAGCAACACCAGGTTTGAAATGTTGCACAGCTGGGAAGGGGAGGAGGGAACCAGGGCACGGGCCTGCACATGGTGGGGCTGAGCAAGGCCTCTCTTCCTAGGCCTCAAGTCTCTTGCTCACCACTCACCCACCTCTACCTTCCTCAACTACTGGTAGTTGTGTCAACCACAGAGGTAATCCCAGTGCTACAGGACAGAATAGAATATGGGCACGGCCACCATTCTTGTATACCATTGGTCAGAAAGAACCATGAAGGAATGGGGGTTTGTCTCGAATACTGTGATGCAGGCAGAATGGGCAGAGTCAAGATGACAGCAGCCCCTTTCCCAGGAAACTCTATCCAATCCAGTTGGGGACAAGAGAGTGAACTGCTTTAGCCAGATGGCTGCACAGATTGTTGTGTATGTCTGTTTGTTGCCAGTCCCAGACCGTGAACTCAGGATCTAGGCACAATCTGTGAGCTGCTTTTGTTCAAGGCTAACCACTGGAGCCACAGAGTTCTCCTTCTGGCTTTGTTGGCACTGAAGTTGGACAGGGGTCTCAAGGAGTTTCCTGCCTAGGTTGACTTTGACCATGATCCTCCTATCACAGCCTTGTAAGTATCAAAGAGGACTGTTGAGAGCCACTGATGCCTGCCTAATCATTGGTCTTGCTGATATATTCGAACAGACCGGTGAGTTCCCTACCATAAGGTCTAAGTGCTGGGAGCTGGAGCCCACAGTTTGAATCCTGGTCCTGCCACCACCAAATGGCAGAAGATCTTAAGAAACTCATTCCTATTCATATGATTACCAATGAAATAGGATGTATTTCATGATTGAATAAGAAGTTCTTGAATGATTCTAGCATAAAATTATACAAAATAATATTATGGGACACTGATAGATTTTAACTAACACTTTATGAAGCATGTAAACAATCACATTCATTAAATGGAGGCAGAATGAAATACCTAAAAATTGGGCCTCACATACTATAAAGGTGCCATTTTTTGTGCCAGGCCTCGGATTTGAATGCATGGTCTGGGTAACACTGTTGCTCTGTGTGGGAAGGGGAAGCTTGCCTCCTTGAAGTAAAAAAATTCAAGTCCATTCCTTAGGCCTGAAATTAATCCCCACTAAGAAAACATCCTATTTGTGTAAAATTTAAATATATGATTTATATTTATATTTTGACTCCATATTGTGTTCAGTGTAGTTCCTCATTTTATTTTTTGTTTTATTCATGTGTTGACTGTTCATTTTATTGAGTATTATGACACGTAGAACAGTAAATACATTGATTACATAGGACATATGTTTGCATATGTATTCTACTTCATACCTGACAACCAGGACATTCACAGAAAAGAAAAACTTGTATCACCGTCAGCTTCTTATGCCAAAATTCATTTTTTGGGAGTGCTGGCATCTGAACTCATAGCCTACAAGGCCCAATTCATGAATGGGTGAGTGTCAGCACACCATCCTGGGGCAAATTGAACTGACAGGCAGTTCCCAGGACCCGAGATTGAGCCCCAGAGGTTGACAAAATAAGAACAGATTGACATGCAGATTGTAGTATGTTAATATATATATATATGATATATTGTATATATTATATATATCATATATTATGTATATTACATATGATATATAATATATTATATATATATATATATATATATATATATATATATATCTTTATAGAGTGCCAGAGAGGTCTGTCCATTATTCAGTTATATAGACTACATTCCTACCAATTCTTGGGTATTTATTATGCCTCCATGTAATTAATGTCATTGTTTTCATCCTTAATAAACTATTAAGTAAATCATTGTCCTGAAATTATTGCATCCCTGTAGGAAATAATATTCTTTTAATGCTTCATATCAAATAAAAATAATCAGTCTACTGAAATCATGACGTCGAATTTTATAGGCGAATCATTCACGAGCAAGTCATTCAACCATGACATTTGTTACATTCCATCGTTATTCCTATGGATGGGAACAAGTCTCCTAGGATCTCCCGCCCGCCGGAAGTGCCATGACTGGGATTCGCCCTGCAGGACTATGGCTTACCCAATAGCCCACCAGCATTCAGCAATGCAAGGTGAAGTACCATTTGGAGCCCTGTCATTCAGACCCAGATGGTCATGGTGCAAAATGTAGAAGCACCATCCCCCCTCTTCTTTTCTGGGCATCACCCCCCAAGGCCTGGAGGTCTAGGATTCCAGGATTGGCTGTGGTTCCAGTGGCTGCACCCCAGCCTAGGGTGATGGAAGCTGAGGCAGAGTTGCACTGACCTGAGTTCAAGATCTTGCTTGGCAAAAAAAAAAAAAAATATATATATATATATATATATATATATATATATATATATATATATATATATATATATATATATATATATATATATATATCTCCCTGGCTTGCAATAGGTGCCGTTTTATCTGCCAGGCTTTGGATTTGAACTCAGCATATGGGTAACTCTGCAGCACTGTGGACCAAGGGGAAGCTCACCATGCTTGAAGACAAGAAAGTCAGGCCTGGGCCCTAGGCCTGAATTCAAGCCCTAGCCCTGGGAAACATACTATTTATATACATTGTAAAGATAGGATTTGTAATTATCTATAGATCTTCAGTCCATATTTTGTTTGTTGTGGTTGTTTATTGTATTTGTTTTATTCATTTATTTACCATTTATTTTATTGACTGTGATAACACACATTCCATATATTATATTGATGGCATCCTATCACATAGTATCTAGATTTGTTGACGTGTTCTCCATCATGTCTGACACCCAGGACTCTCAGAGAAAGGGAAAACAGGTGTCACACTATGCTTCTTACTACATGATCCAATTGTTGGCAATGCTGGGATATGAACTCAGAGCCTAGCAAACCCACTTCCTGAATGGGTGTGTCCACATGGCAACCTCTATCCCAGGACGCTGCCAGGAAGTTCCCAGATCCTGAGATCAAGCCGCAGGGGTGGACAAAATAGCCATACATGGATAGGCAGGTGGTAGTATACTAAGAAATATGTATTTGTATGGAGTGCCAGAGACATCTACCTAGGATTCAATGACATCAACTATGTTCCTACCAACTCTTAGGTAGTTATTACACCACCATTGAAGTAATAGGATTTTTTTCATGCTTAGTAAGATATTCATTAAGATCAATCAGCGTCCAGTATTATTGCGTCTAATTTTAGACTAGACTAATGCATGCAGAAACTTTTCATTCAATCATGAGTTTGCTCACATTCTATTGCTATTCCCATATATAGGAAGAGTCTCTTGGGAAATCACCCCACTGGTAGGTGTCAGGATCAGGACAAGAATTCAGGGCCTACATGGCTGCATGGTCCTATGGCATAGCCCACTAGCCATCCCCAATGCAAAGTGAAGTACCCTTTTGTAGGTGTGTCATTGAGACCCAAGATGGTCACCAGGAAAAGGAACAAAATATAAAATATCCATCCATGGCTTCTCTCTCTCTCTCTCTCTCTCTCTCTCTCTCTCTCTCTCTCTCTCTCTCTCTCTCTCTCTCTCTCTCTCTCTCTCTCTCTCTCTCTCTCTCTATCTCTCTCTCTCTCTCTCTCCCTCTCTCTGTGTTGTTTTGTTTTGTTTTTTTCCGGCAAGACTTCAGGACCTAGGATCCCAGGGTCGGCTATGGACCCATGGCAGCTCACCACCCTGAGATGATTGAAGCTGATGTAGAGTTAACTCAGTTCGTGGTAAATCTATAGCACTGTGGGAGAAAAGGAAGCTCAACATCCTTGAAGACTGCAATATCAGTCTATGTTGCAGGGCCTGAATTGAAGCCCTAGCACGGGCAAAAATAATATACCCACCTATTTTACACATAGGATCTCTATTTACATCCATGTGTGGAATGTGTCTTATGTTCAGTGTAGTTATTCTTTTTATTGTGTGTCTTAGTCATGGATGCATTTTGCGTTTTATTGAGTATGATGATAGACATAACTGTGCTGACACGGATGACAACCTATTTCCATGGCTACAGAGTTGCCTATATAGCATGCTTTATCCTCCCTGAGACCTAGGACTTTCACAGGGCAGGGAAACAGGTGGATCGATGGGCTTCTCACATCAGGATTCATCTTTTGGCAATATTGGGATTTGAACACAGAGTCTGGCAAGTCCAGTTGGGGAAAGGGTCTAGGTGAGGATACAGGCCTGTGAGCAACTAAGGAGCTAGGGCAT
The DNA here is from genome assembly GCF_024711535.1 of Dipodomys merriami. NCBI lineage: Eukaryota > Metazoa > Chordata > Mammalia > Rodentia > Heteromyidae > Dipodomys > Dipodomys merriami. The sequence goes on along the minus strand of NW_027202584.1, from coordinate 37,641 downwards.
TCCCAGGACCTCACATCGAACCCCAGGACGGACTAGGATAGGAAGAGATTCATCCTTGAAACATAGGATCTATGTTGACATACATGTGCAGATGACTCTTGCATTAGGTTCACTTCTCCTTAATTTGTGTCTAAGTCCTGGAGATATTGTGTGTTTTACTGAGTATGGTGACAGGTATAACTGTGCTGACATGGATGACAACCTATTCCCATGGTTATAGCGTTGCTTATGCATTCATTCTCCATCCTAGCTGAGACCCAGGACTTTAACAGGAGAGGAAAACAGGTACAACGACTGGATTCTGACATCAGGATGAATCTTTTGTCAGTACTGGGATTTGAACTCAGGTCTGGGTAACTGTTGCACTGTGGAGGGTGGGGAGGCTCACCATCCTTGAAGAGTAGAATATCAGGCCTGGTCCAGGGCCTGATTTGAAGCCCCAACTGTGGACAAAATAAGAAGCCCACCTCTTTTAAACGTAAGATCTCTATTTACATACAGGTGTAGTATGCATCTTGCATTCAGTGTAGTTATTCTTTTTATTTTGTGTCTTTTTCAAGGAGGTATTGTGTATTTTGTTGATTATAGGATGACATATGTAACTGTGCTGACATGGATGACACCCTATTCCCATGGGTGTGGATTTGCCAATGCTTTCTTGATTCTTTATTCTTGCTGAGACACAGCACTTACACAGTATAGGAAAACAGGTGCAAGGATTGGCTTCTCACATCAGGATGAACCTTTTTGTAGTTCTGGGATTTAAACTCAGGGCCTAGCAGGCCCAACAGCCCAATGGGTCCACATGAGCCTACCATCTTGTGAGCCACAAAGCAGCTAGGCCATACCCAGGAACTGTGATAGAGCCCCTGGGTGGGAGTGGGGCACAATATTCATCCATTCATAAGCTGAAGCTAGTATGCTAATAAATACCTATGTGGATAGAGTAGGAGATGTGGTGAGCTGTGTTGGATTCCTATGTACCATGTGAGTACCGATTCTTGGATCTTTCCCAATGCCTCCAATTCTTGAATGTGATTCTTATTGTCACACTTCATGATCTCTTAATTGAAAATAATCATTGTGCCATACGTCTTGCCTATCATTTCCTATGAGAATCATGCATGAAATAAACTCTTCCCTAGGCCTGAATTCAAGCACCTCATAGCATTTTTAAACATGTTAAATATATGATTTATACTTACTTCTATATATCCAGTCTATATAGTGCTTTTTGGAGTGATTAATTATATTTTATTATTGATTTTCTTATTTAGCATTTATTTTATGGACTGTGAGTGCAACAATAACATTTTTTACATTTCTTCCCATCTATTCCATAGCAGGTAGCTTTGCAGACCTATTATGAACTTGCACAAAAAAGGAAAACAGGTGTCACATTTGAAATCTTACACCAGGAAGAAATTTTTGGCAATGATGGGGCCTGATCTGAAGGCCTGAGGGGCCCAATTCATGAATGGGTGTGTGTTAGCACCGCTGCCGCTAGCCCATTCAGCTGCCAAGTGGATCTCAGGACATGAGATCAAGCCCCTGATTTGGCCAAAATAGCTGTAACTTTCTATGACAATGGTGGTATCTAAATAAATATAAATTTAGATATTTAAGTACTGCCAGAGGTATCTAATATTCAATGACGTATACTACGTTCCTACCAATTCTCATGTATTTAAGGAGGACTCTATTTAATCAACAGTTCTTTTAATGCATAATAATCTGAATTAAAATCAATCCGTGCCTTGTGATTATTGGGTCTAATTTTATGCAAGACACATTGACGGACTACTCATCCAACTATAACATTGATTACATTCCTCTGGTGTTCCTATGGACAGGCAATATTTTCTTAGGCTCTCCAGCCCTTTTTATGTGGCATGACCAGGATTCGAACTCAGGGCCTAGTATCAGGTTGACCTATGGCTTCACTGACAGCCCGCCAGCCTTCAGCAATGCCAGGTGACTTACAGGTTGCAGCTAAGTCATTCAGACCCAGGATGCTTACCATGCAAGGAAGGAAAACAGAAACTGCTGACTGTCCACGGTTTGTGGCATTTTTTGGTGCTCTTTTCATTTTGGAGAAGCTCCAGAGTAGATATGATGAATGGCATCAACATATGAAATTTATATTCAATTCAATGAGTTCATAACACAGAGACTGTTTTCATGACAGTGCATGACTCAGGGCTCCCCTCAGTGCTCCCAGTGTAGCCTAAGGGTTTCTCTGCATCCCAGGTGAGAAGTCTCTCTGTCTGGACAGGCAGACAAAAAGCCTCACTCCTGTACAGCTGTGTAACAAGCAACTGCATCTGGGCCAATTAGTGAGGAGGAGTGTGGGTGGGCTCTGAAGGCCAGGAGAAAAAGGCCGTTTTGTACCCCAAGCTATCTCTCTTCTCAGTGCTCTGATTTGACAGGAAGCATTCATTTGTGCCACCTCCCATGGCAGGCCAAGTTCTGTGCAATTATACTGCTTTTGTGAGACTATATTCTGGTGTTAAGATACAGTGCTCAATACAATTCAGGAGTCCTTCTGGCAGACAACTAGGGCACTGAACTTAAAGAAATTTTTCATTGAGGCTGATGATGGGCCTATGATGCCTCTCCTAGGTTTCTAGAAACTTGGGAAATCGAAGCACATGTCAGATATCACAAACCTCCCTACCATCTAATTCTGGTGAAGCTCATCAGGTTTTGAAACCTTTGACCTCTCCCAGTTGGTCCCTGGGTGGCTAGAATTAGTGGTTGAACACAGGGCCTGGGTGCTGATCATGAGCTCAGAGATGTCTTGTGCTTTAGAATTTTGTGTCACAGCTTCACTATTGCTTTCTGTGTGTGTGAGTGAGTGAGTGTGTGTGTGTGTGTGTGTGTGTGTGAGAGAGAGAGAGAGACAGCTTCACTATTGCTTTCTGTGTGTGTGAGTGAGTGAGTGTGTGTGTGTGTGTGTGTGTGTGAGAGAGAGAGAGAGAGAGAGAGAGAGAGAGAGAGAGAGAGAGAGAGAGAGAGAGAGAGAGAGAGAGAGTGAGTAAGTGAGAGTGAGAGTGCATTCACTAGTCATGGAGCTTGTACTCAGTACATGATCACTGTACCTAGTATCACTTGTACAAGGATTGCCCTCTACTACTTGAATTACAGAGCCACTTCAGGTTTTTTCCTAGTGATGTGGTCCTGATAAATGAAGTCCAGGGTTTCAGAGATGCAAAGCACTCTACCCCTAAGGCACATTCTCTGCCCTGTACTTCAGGTTTGTTAGTTTGTTTCTGTCTTTTTGTCAGTTGTAGGAGTTGAAATCTTGGCCTGGTGGCTGTCCCTGAGCAATTGAGCTCAAATCTTGTGCTATACCACTTGAGCCACAGAGCCACTTCCCGTTTTCTGGTGGTTAATTGGAGCTAAGTGTCACAAGGACTTTCCTGTCCAGGCTAGCTTTGAACCATGATCCTCAGATCTCATCCTCATGAATAGCTAAGATGACAGGCATGAGCCACAAGCACCCAGCTTCCACTTCAGGTTTCTTAGTGATGAATTGGAGATAATAGGCTCATGGGATCTTTTGTGTCTGGGATAGTTTGGAACCCAGATACTCAGATCTCAGCTTCCTGAGAAGGCAGGATGATAGACCCCAACTATAGAACCATAGGCCATGGCACTCTGCTGCAAGGGGGTCTTGGCTCCACATGGTGGAGTGGTAGCCATGCACCCAAGAGGTAAGGGTCAGTGCCTAGGCCCTGAGTTCAAGGTTCATGACTGAGAAAAAAAACAAAAAAAAAAACAATTGCCGTAGACAACCCACTAGTCTTCACTAATACATAATTTTTTCCCTGCCATGGAGATATATCGGAGCCTCAATATTCTTGTCTGGATAATCATCTCAGTTGTGGAGCTCTTACAAGGAAAATATGAAAGAATGCACCTTTTGAGGACAAAACACACAACACTCTTTTTTTTGTCGGTCATGGGGCTTGAATTCAGGGCCTGAGTTCTGTCCCTCAGGTCTTCAGCTACAGTGTCACTTCCGGTTTTATGGTGGTTTATTAAGATAAGTGTTTCATGGCCTTTCCTGCCCTGGCTTGCTTTGAACCACGATCCTCAGATCTCAGACACTGAGTAGCTAGGATTACTGGCTTGAGCCACCAACTCCCTGCTCCACATAACACTCTTTACAGGCCTCAGCACACAGCATCCTATGAAAGGCTCAGCACCCAGCAAGCATTGCAGCACTCAGCACACTGCACCCTGTGAAGGACTCAGTACACAGCATCCTGTGCAGGAATCAGCACACAGAACTCCAGGAGGGACCCAGCACCCAAGGAAGGACTCATCAACTAGCTGTATCCCACAAGCTGTCATTAGTATTAGGGTGCTTTCATCAGTATCACCATTCTTTCACATCATAAACTGCACAAAGTTCACATCTAATGATTCAGAGGTGTTGTTTTGGGGGAGGAGAGTCAGCCACGGGATTGCACTAAAATGTTGGGGGTACTGTCCTAAGATCTTTTGCTCAAGTTTAGAGCTTCACCACTTTGAGCCACAATTCAGAGTTTCACACCCATCCTGCCAGGGCTGGGTTTTAAACACACCAGTGTCAGATCTCAGCCCCTGAGTAGCTTTGATGACAGAGGTGAGCGAGCCAGCAGCATCTGGTTCTGTGGACCTGGGTTGCAGTGGTATACCTCTGGCTAAGTAAGGTTAGATGGCAGCTGTCTGCACCAGACTCCCGCCTTGCTTTGTGATGAGGTATTTGAAGTCCTATCCTTATAGAGTTGCAATCACAATATTCAATCTTTTTTGGTGTCCGTCCTGGGTCTTGAGTAAGGGTCTAGACACAGTCCCTAAGCATTTATGCTTAAAGCTAGTGCTTGAGTGCTTCAGTGACAGCACAAATTCCGGATTTTTATGTGCATGTGGAAGTAAGGAATCAAATCCAGGGCTTTGTATGTACTAACCATCACTATACCAGTGAGCGCCAGGAGAGAAAAGTGTATAAACAGATAAATGTGTAGATTGGCATATATATACATATGTATGTATGAAACAAGAGAAAGATGTCTGTATATTATGAAATTACAAATATTATATTACTACCAATTACTGACAATTAAATTATTCCCTCCATTTTTAAGTTTCATTGTTGAATACATAATAAAGTATTAATTGAAAATTAGTCAATGTAGTATAATTGTTGTGTATAATTTTATAGTATATTCATACACTAAATACTAATTTAATTGTTACATTTATTACATTCTATTTGTATATATGTATATCGGAATGTATTTCTTTGAATCTCCTGCCAACCATTAGTGGCAGTCCCAGATTCAACCTCTAGGCTTAAGTTGAGGTTTCGGCTATGGTTTCCCTAATAGTCAGCCAAACATCAGCATGCAAGGTCATGTACATTTTCTGGGCCTCGTCATTTAGACCAAGGATGGTCACAATGCAAAGAGAAAAAAATGTAAAACCACCTTCTTGAACATCTCTGTTTTATCCTACTCCTTTTTATTTTTATTTTTTGTCAACCCTGAGATTTGAACTTGGGACCTAGTATCACAGGATCAGGTGTGGTACAGATGCCAAGACCTGACTTCAAGCCCCATACTTGGCCAAAATAAAGGCCCTGGCTTGGAATTTGCACCATTTTTCTGGCAGGCCTGTGATTTGAACTCAGGGTCTGGGTAACTCTGTGGCACTGTGGGTGATGCAGAGGCTCACTGTCCTTGAAGACAAGAAATTCAGACCAGTTCCCAGGGCCTGAATTAAATCCCCAGCACTGGAAAAAATAATATTCATATATAATATCTATTTACATACATGGGTTTAGTGAGTTTGATATTTATTACCCTTATTTATTTAGTATTATTACACATATAATATTTCATTTATTACATCCTGTCACACAGGATATATTAGATATGGATTATACATCATACTGAGACCCAGGAGTTTTTTTCAGGAAAAAAATGTGTCAAAAGTGGTCTCTTCCCACATTAATAATTTTTGACCCTGCTGAGATTTCAACCCACAGCCTAGAATGCCCAATCCGTAAATAGGGTCACAGTCTTAGCACACCAGCCTCTGGCAAATTGAGCTGCCAGGAAGTTCTGAGGACCTGTGATGAAGCCACAGTAGTGCCCAATATATCTCTATATACATAGATAGATAGAAAGATAGATAGATAGATAGATAGATAGATACATAGATAGATAGATAGATAGATAGATAGATAGATAGATGTGTAGATTGCTGTATATATATGCATATATATACATATACATATGTATATATATATATATATATATACTTAGAGAGAGAATGTGAGGATATCATTGAATTATATATATAGTTAACAATTATTAGTTATTAAGTTATGTCTCCATTTAATGAAGTATCATAGCTGAATACTTATAAAAATCAGTAATTAAAAATTAGTCAATATCCTTCCATTAGGGATACCATGGTGCTAGAATGGAAGATATAAATCCTATAACTTTTGTGTGGCATTCTAAAATACAATCATGAATTAACTGAAAATTTAATGATTACTTTTATAACATTCCATCAGTATTCACATAAATAGGAATGAGTTTGTCAGGATCTCCTTCAATTTGTGGGTGACAGTCTTGGCATTTGAACTCCAGGCCTGGATAGTTTACTTCGAATGCAAACTATTGGAATGACACTGTGAAGATTTCAGATTGTCACGATTTAAAAAAGAACAAGAAGAACAAAAGAAAGCCAGGTGTCAGTGGCTCCTGTCTGTAATCCTAGCTGCTCAGGGGCTGAGATGTAGAGAATGCCAATTTGAATTCAGCCAGGGCAGGAACTTCTGCGACAATATTATGTCTAAGAAATCACAGGAAAATATCCCCATGGGTTAGGGCTATGGCTCTAGGGCAGAGAGCTACCCTTGAGCGAAAGGAGATCAGGGATAGGGCTCATATTTCAACGTCGGACCTGCCAAAGAAAAAAAAGAAGGCAGTAACTCCATGTTTCTGTGTATGGATGGATGATGTATGGATGGTGAGCATTCATCATGTGGCCCATGCCCAGCCCCCAACCTGGGCAAGCTTGGACAAGCCCTACAGAATACTACGTCTGAGCTGGCAGCTTAAACAAAACATCCTTCTCTGCCACTTAGTAAATGAAGCCCTGAAACCTTCCCTGGTTTGGTCTATGCAATGAGTGCATTATGTTCTGGCTGAGATGTCCCATTGGGATATCTAGCAGTCACCACTGCCTCAAGAGAGACCACAGTTCCTAGGATGTAGGAGTTGTGAAAGGTTCTCGCTCCATATTCCCTATCCCTCTGTAGGATGTAAGCCTAGATCTCTGGGGCCTCGTGGCTATCATTCATTCATCATTTCTCATTGCCAAGTCTCAGGCTGGTCCCAAATCCTGGCAAAGATATGAAATGGCCAGCGATTTCTTTGTTGAAAAGAGTACTCAAATAAATCCCACCCTCATAGCTCCTGTGAGAAGTAAGCCTTAGCTGCGAATGTGGCTTAGTGGTAGAGTGCTTACCTAGCAAGCATGACACCCTGGGTTCGATTCCTTAGTACCACATCAACAGAAAAAGCCAAAAGTGGCACTGTTTCTTAAGTGATAGAATGTAGCCTTGAGCAAAAGCAGCTCAAGAACATGCCCACACTCTGAGTTCAAGCCCCAACACTGGCAAAAAAAGTGATCTTCGTGAGACATACTCTTCTGGGACTCAGGAGGGCCGAGGTTATAGGTAAGAGGTAGAGGGCAGGTACTGGTGGCTCATCCCTGTAATCTTAGCTACTCAGGAGGCTGAGACCTGAGGATCATAATTGCAAGCCAGTGCAGGCAGGAAAGTCTATATGAGACTCTTTTCTCCAATTAAGCACCCAAAAGGCCAGGGCTGTGGTTCAAGTAGTAGAATGCTAGCGTTGTGCATAAAAATTCAGGGATACCGTCCAGGCCTTGAATTCAAACCCCAGAACTCGCACACACACACACACACACACACACACACACACACACACACACACACACACACACACACACACACACACACACACCAATATAGAGCATTTGCCAGTCAGCCTGCACAATTCCATCTCTAGCAACTCAGTATAATTAATAGAGGGAAAAGGGAAGGAAAGACCTGCTCCAGGAGGTGATATAACCAGTGCCAACATTCCACAGGAGTACCAAGATGTGGATAAACGACAGAGAGCATCTGGCATAAGTTACGGCATGAGCAAAGGTCCTGAGGTGTGGCGTAGAGCAGGTTGTATGAGTGGAATGAAGGTTGGGAGGCTTCAGAAAAGTCTGGCAGATCCTTCAAGGCTGGGTCAAGGTTTGTACTTGAGTCACAGGTAGGCCAGAGCGTGGGATCCCAGTAAGGGGCTCAGGGGGGCAAGATTAGCTTGGCTTTTTACCATGGACCCCAGCCATTTCCTGTGGCTGGAAGCCTATTTTTCACAGCTCCTGAATTTCAGGCTTCATTTGCATTGAGGAGTCAGGGAAAACACAGGGAAAACTCTTGCTTATGAAAATCTTCTAACCCAATGCCACCAGTGGCTCAACCCCTGTAAAACCTAGCTACTCAGGAGACTGAGATCAGAGATCGTGGGTCAAAGCCAGCTCAGGGGAGGAAAGTTAATGAGACTCTTCTTGCCAATGAGCTACCAAAAGCCAGAAATAGAGCTGTGGCTTAAGTGGTAGAGTGCCAGCTTGAGGGAAAAAGTTAAGAGACCGAAGCCCAGACCCTGAGTTCAAGCCCCGCTACTGGCACAGAAAAAATAAAGAAAACATTTCAGGAGCTACCAGTCCACTGTGGAGAAAGGCCATTATTAGTTGGGCACAGTTGGCTCATTCCTGTCATCCTAGCTACTCAAGGCTGAGACCTGAGAATCAATCAAGATTCAAAGCTAGCCTGGGCAGACTTTTATCTCCAATGAATCATCAAAGAACTGGGAAGCAGAACTACTGTAGTTCAAGTGGTACAGCACCAACTTTGTGCAAACAAGCTAAAAGATAGCATCTATGTCTATGCTCTGAGTTCAAGTCCCAGTAAACACACACACACACACACACACACACACACACACACACACACACACACACACTAACATCCTTAGCTGGTGCCAGTGGCTCATACCAGCAATCTTAGCTACTCAAGAGGCTGAAATCTTAGGAATGGCAGCTTGAAGCCAGCCCAGGCAAGAAAGACATGAAACTTTTATCTCCACTAAACTAGTAAAAAAGATGAAAGGTGAGCTGTGGTTCAAATGGTAAAAAGTTAGCTTTCAGAAAGGAAGCTCAGGGACAGTACCTAGGCCCTGAGTTCCAGATCTAAGATTTTTTTAAGACATCCTTTGCCACTCCCACAGGCCATAAATCCAGATTTTGCTCATCCTAAATCTCACTTCCCCTCTTGCCACTTCCACAGTACTCCCACAAGTGGCCGGTGTGTGGCCAACACTGGGATAAGAAGTGAATGTACAAAAGGGGGGACATAGCCAGGTCAAGACTAATGCCCCAGAACATTGAGGTATTGGCAATTCCAGTCTCTTATCCCCCAGTTCCCTGGCCCTGGAATCTAAAATCTGTGCCTCTGTATTCTGGGCATCCAGAATTGTCTAGAAGGGCCTGAGAGGCCCAGCTGGGGCCGGAAGATAGACCTTCCTATGATAAAGTACGTTTACATTTCCTAGATTGATCAATATTTTCAAGCCACATTGGCCTCAATTCCCATGTAGTCCTGGAGCCTCCTTGCTTCGGTGGTCTTCAGTCAGCTGTCAAGCTCGAGTTGCCCAGAGCCACCAGCAACCCCCAATTCCCCACTCCACTGCAAGCCTGCGGAGAGGGATGTGCAGTCAGAGGTGCAGCTGAGGTAAAGGACAGGATATCACATGACTGAGGCCTTCCCTCAGAGGCAGTGGAGATCTTCTGCCAGCTGGCACTGCTGTCTCAGAATTCACTGGAGTCAGCCAAATACTTGGACAGTCAGAATTGTGCCCCAGAGAAAATGTGGAACACAGGCCTCTGGCAATTTAGGACTCATTGTAGACCCTGATAGGGGACTAAAGGCAAGGTCGGTGTGGAGGAGGGACACCATCTGAGGTCAGAAAGATACAGACGGGCAGCCAGGAAGGGGACAGAGAAAGACGAGGAAACGTTACACACACACACACACACACACACACACACACACACACACACACACACACACACACGGACATTCAAAGGCCTCAGCAGTTCTTGAGAACCATGAACTCTCTCCATTAGGATCATATCTGATTCGTGAGAAGATGGCACTATCATACTCAGACCAACTGTAGACACAAAATTAAGCTTCTCACATATCTGGAATATCTCATAACCCAGCATGGAATTTCTTACCGTACACACTGCTATTTGGAAAACTAAGGCCACCTCTTTGTTTATTGTTGGTCATGGGATTTGAACTCTGGGCCAGAGCACTGTCCCTCAGCTCTTCAGCTGAAGATGAGCACCCTCCCACTTGAGCCACAGAGCTACTTCCTGTTTTCTGGTGGTTCATTGGATATCAAGTATCACAGACTTTTCTGCCTAAGCTGTCTTGGAACCATGGTCTTCACATCTCAACCTTCTGAGTAGCTAGGATGACAGTTGTGAGCCACTGGCAGCAGCCGGCTTCAGCCAACTTCAAATACCCAGAGGAAAACCAATTCGTTAGGCCACAAACTTCTTGCAACCCTTGACTTCAGACTTTGATACCCAGCATCCAAATCCATCCTTCAATGGAGAGAATGCAGACACAACAACCCCACCCCAGCACCCATTCCCCCACTCCCTGCCTGACACAGGCCTCATCCTCTTGAGTTCTTGGTAAGGTACCACCCATCCTACTGTGCCTTCACACGGGGGCAAACTTGGGGAGTTCTTAGGAATGTCTGTACAGTGAGGCCAGCACCTGGTCTCTCAAACACAGCACCCACACACAGCTCCACATCTCTGCAGGCAAAAATGTTTTACTTTTCAGTTGTGGGGCTTGAACTCTGTGCCTGGGTGCTGTCCCTGAGCTCTTCAGCTCAAGGTGAGCACTCTACTACTTGAGGCACAGCACCACTTCCAGTTTTCTGGTGGTTTTTTGGAGATAAGATTCTCAGGGTCTTTCCTGCCCAGGCTGGCTTTGAAGCATGATCCTCAGATCTCAGCTCCTGAGTACCTAGGATGACAACCATGAGCTACTGAAATCTTCCATAAAGGAGCCATGAAACTGTGAAGGAGAAAACAAAAGTTGTTACTGGGCTCGTACTTAGTATTGATGAAACAACAACAACAACAAATGTACACAGAGAGAGAGAAATAAAATGCTTTTGCTGTTTTTAGACATGGTGACTTAAATATATTTTCATTGCTCTCATCTTTGTGCTCTCTCAACACACACACACACACACACACACACACACACACACACACACACACACACACACACACATCCAGAATGGTGACAGAAGACACTTCCATGCAGCACCTGCAATTTGCCAACTGATCACTCACCTGAGCACAGTCAGGCTGTACAAGGAGAAAGATTCTCTCTCTCTCTCACTCTGTCTCTCTCATACACACACACACACACACACACACACACACACACACACACACACACACACAGAATCAGAGTAGTGTCTCTCGTAAGTTTGTTTGTTCCTCATCTGGGACAATGTACCAGCTGGAGAACGCAGGTTCCAATTCCCCATTCCCTTGTCAGAACCAAGATCTCCCACCCAAGGGCAGCACCACTCTAATGACACAGCACCACCCCACCTTCCCCTTCTCCAGGGCGAGACACTTTCCCTTTGGAACATCCAGCCTTAACTCCCCATTCACCAAAACCCTAAGACAGGACGCTGGGTGAAAAAATCCCCAGACAGGTGGCTCCTCAGAGCCAGGACTGAAAACAAGCAGGGGGTCATGCCGTACCCAGGGGGTGTCTGTCCCGGGGTGGGGGTGGTGTTGAGGAAATAGATGGGGTTCTAAAGTCTACATACATGGACAGACACCCTACTTTCAGCTTAGATGCTTCTGATTGGCTGGGTGTTTTCTTGGGGAGGACAAAGAGACCAGATGGACCGGGAGCACCAGCAGATGCTGGCAGAGCTGGGAAATGTGATCACCCTGTGAGTACTGTTGACAGGTGGGGTGGGGGGGAACAGGCCACGTGTATGTGTGTCAGATGGAGTGTGTTACTCCCAGATATTCACCTTCCATCTGACCCCCAGTGCCCTCACCTCCCTAGTGGGCTTTTCTGGGACCCTCCTTAGGTGAGAAGGTGACTGAGAACAGAGGACAAGGACTCACACAGCAAGGGGGCCCTATCTTCTGCATCCAATACCGCCCACCCCCAGAAAAAAGGAAAAAACCCAAGAAGTCAGGTGTGGAGTTGCTCCCCACCTCAGAATAAAGCCACCAGGTTCCCATCTTGGAGAGGAAGGGTGAACATGTGGGGCTGTGTGGTTCCCACTGCTCCAGGCCAGGGGCTCGGTGATGCGCCCTTCTAAACCAACCCTGCATCTCCCCATCTCCTGGGACACTGACACTAGGGATGGGAGTAGGATCCCTGGGTCCACACCCACTCCCCAATCTCCCACTCCTGGGGCGCATTTGTGGCAGAGCCAGGCCTGGCACCTAGTGCTGGTGAGGCAAGGTAGGGATGCCAGAAGGGAGGCAGGAGTCTTGGGTCTGAGTTGGGGGCAAGGGGGGTTGGGAGAGGTCACGAGGTGTGGGCCCACAGGATGTCCACTCATGTGTGCATCTGGGAGAAGCTGTAGGCTGCTGTTCTAGGTGCAGAGGGCAACAATGGCAGCATCATGGCAGATGCTCGGGCCCAGAGTAAAGGACTGGGGGAGGGGGGGAGGACGTGGTCAGGGCCACAATCTGGGCTGGGGCACACCATCGCTGGATGACTCCGAGAAGCACTGCGGGTCCGAGCAAGCAGCGACATGTTTGAAATGTGATGTCGCAGAGAGAGCAGGAGAGGGGCCAGGACAGGGGCAAGCGGGTGGCATGGCTAAGCGTGCCCCAGCCCCAGCTGAACTCCTGGCACAGGGACCTTGGACTCAGCGCCTACTTGGCCTCTGAGCCTCCCTGGGCCTGTGGGAGGGATGTGCCTGCTGTGCTGGATTTGTGCTCTGTGCTCCTGAGCCAGACCTGTGCTCCTACAGCAGCAGAGGCCAGCCATTGACGCAGCCTCCCCTGGTGCATGTGGCTGCTCATCTCTCTGCTCTCTCTCTCTCTGCCACCACTTCTCTCGAGTGCTTCCCTGCCCCTACAGGGCAAACATGTCAGCCCCTGGCTGCAGCAGCTATGTTCCTCCTCTGCCATGTCATGTCCTCCTCTTGGTCATGCCCCTCCCTCATCTGCAATGTCCCCCAACTCTTAGCCTTGTGCTGCCCTGTCTGCCATAAGGTTACCAGGCCATGGCAGAAGCAGCCTCACCTCATCTCAGGGCTTACTCCAACCCTAACAGCTGCCCAGGGTGATCGAATCTCTCCTCAGTCCAACCTCTGGGGGAGAATCTTCTCCATCCACCCAACACACCAAACAGGTGCACGATGACCTCCGTGTTTGTGTGTGTGTGTGTGTGAGAGAGAGAGATTGTCAGGGATAACTACCTCTCAAGGACTCAGAACATAGCAACCTTTGGGATGACAGCACACAGCACACTTTAAAAAAATAGCAAAAAGAACCCTGTGTAATGGACTCAGCACAATGTGGCTTTTTAAAGACACACCACATAGCAACCTTTGGAATCCTCATGTTAATCTAATGACCAATAAGATTAGACATGCCATTTTGACGTCACTACACTTAAATATCATAGTGTTATGACATCATGTCATAATGGCATTATAGACATATTGTGAATGCCTATTCTGTGATTTCATTCTATTTCAAGGGAGCAATATTGGTGGATATCAGAAATCCATTGTGAACTCAAAGCCACTGTGACATGAAAATTCCCTTTGTGACATCACAGTGCCATTGTGATATCATTAACCTGTTGTGACATAACAAACCTGTTCTGTCCATTGTGACCTCACTATCAATGTGACATCACAAAGCCATTGTGATATCACATAGCGGTTGTTACATTACAATCACCTTGAGACCTCCCAAACCCATTATGACATCTTTAGCACTTTTGAAAAAAACACATGGCCTTTGTGACATCACAGTCCCTTTGTGTATCCATATCTTCGTTGTGAAATGTCAATTGAGATCAGATATGCCATTTTAATATCACAGAGCATTTATAATATAATCATCAGTGGAAAGCACATTGTCATTATGACAACATCAGCTCATTGTGACATCACAAATTTGTAATGACATCTTACCACTATTACATGATATTGTCATTGTGACATCATATATACATTATAAATGCCTATTATGTGATTTCATTATATTTCACATGTTGCATGTGGTTGCATATCAAAAACATATTTTGACTTCATTTCCATTGTGACATCACAATCCCTTTGTGACATATCATTGCCATTGTGATATCTCTAAACAACTGTGACAACTCAAACATGTCCTGTCCTCATAATTTTTATGACATGTTGCTACTGTGTAATGTTAGGTCCATTGAGAGCTCAACCTCTTTTCTAACATTATTTCAGGTATGATTTTTATGACATGTTGCCACTGTGTAATGTTAGGTCCATTGAGAGCTAAACCTCTTTTCTAACATTATTTCAGTTATGACATGAAATATTAGAAATATACTGTGACATCGTGAATATTGTGACATCACACTGCTAGACATCACACTGTCACATTGTCACATCACAAATCTGTTCTTGTTGTCACATCACAAATCTGTTCTGACTTCATCACATTTGTGCCAACAAATACCTTTGAAATCCTCACAATACCATTCTAAACTCATATACTCATTGTGAGTTAATGACAATTGAGGTCTAGAATGATATTGTGACATCACCAATCTACTGCGACATCACAAAATTATTTTGAGCTCATCACTATTATGGCATCAACAACTAATTGTGACATAACAACACGCTTATAACATTATAATTTAACATCATATTGCAATTGTGTTATTACTGTACCATCATGCTTTCACAAACCTATTATGACCTCCTCACATCTTAGAAAATTCATGGCCTTTGGGACATCAAACTCTTTCTGTGAACTTGTATCATTGTGAACTTGTAGCAATTGAAATTTGAAATAAGATGTGATATTACAAACTAGTTTTGACATCACTAACACATTTTTATATCATTAATGAAGTACCCGATTTTCGGATACCCCCTCTTAGACCACCAGAGACCACGATCAATGCAAACAGCAAAGAGTCGTTTATTGCAAGCTCGTGCTTGGTCTTCTGTGCACTCAGTAACTGGTGATGCTAAGAGGTCCCGAGCACAAAATTAGCACAGCTTTTATACTATCAAACAAGTTTACAAGTTCAGAGGGTTTCCACACAAGCAAGTTTAGGGGTTTTCCACACAAGCAAGTTCACTAGTTCAGGGGGTTTAAGTCCACCTTGACTGTACTTCCCTTTTTCTGATGGAACACCTTGGCAACTCTTCTGTTCCTTAAGGGTGCGCAGGGTTGGGGGCAACCTGCGGTTTTCCTGAGAGCTATTTTTTTCTTTGGCAGCACAGCTCTATTTGGGGGTTACTCTGAGGGCAGCACAGCTCAGGATGTTACTATGAGGGCAGCACAGCTCAGGGGGCTTGATCTTAAAATGAGTTACTTTAGCTCTTCAATTAACACTTTACAACCAAAACCTGTTAGGAACTTTGGCACTTTTGATAAAAAATCATGGCCTTTGTGTCATCAGAGTTCATTTGTGTATGTCTTGACATCATTCTCTTATCTGCACTATAATCTAATGGCAATTAAGATCTGACATGACATTGTGACATCACAAACCCTTTGTGGCATCATCATCAGTGTGAAATCAGACTGTCACTATGATACCATCAGGTCATTGTGACATCACCAAATTACAGTGACATCATAGCATTATGACATCGCATTGCCATTTTGCTGTCATAGGGGCTGGGAAGGTAGCTCAGTGGTAGAGCACTTGCCTTGCATGCATGAGCCCCTGGGTTCGATTCCTCAGCACCACATAAGCAAAAAGTAAAAAGTCAGAAGTGGCACTGTGGCTCAAGTGGTAGAGTGCTAGCTTTGAGCTGAAGGGCTGAGGACAGTGCCCAGGCCAAGAGTTCAGGCCCCATGACCGGACCCCTCCCCCCAAAAAAAAGAAAGCTGTCACAGACACATTGTGATTGTATATCCTGTGATTCCATTCTATTTCAAATGTGGCATATCACTTGCTATCAGAAACACATTGTGTCCTCATAATCATTGTAACATTATAAACCCTGTGTGACGTCATAACCAGTGTGACATCACATTGTTGTCATGACATTTTTAGCTTATGGTGACATCACAAAATGACAATGACATTATAGCATTTGCCATTATGTCATTGTGATAACATAGACAAATTATGAATGCCTAATCTGTGATTTCATTGTATTTGAAACGTGGCATGTGGGTTGATATCAGAGACTCATTTTGATATCATTACCATTGTCACATCAAAATCACTTTGTGACATCAATTTGGCAATGTGACATCACAATGGCAATGTGATGCTAATAAGGCATCGTGATATCACAATGGTCACAAAGTCACAATGGGTTTCAGATATCAACTAACATTCCACATTAGTAGTAGAATCAAATAACATAATAGGTGAACACAAAGTGTCTATGACATCAGAATGACAATGTGATGTTACAATGCTATGATGGCATTGTAGTTTTACATGTCAAAATGAGCTGATGGTGTAATGGCAACATGATGTCACAAAGGATTTGTCAGAAAGGATTTATGTTTCAACGGTATGTCTGATGTCAGTTGTAATTAGTTTCCCATGAGGATATGAATACAAAAAAGTTCTGTGATGTTACAGAGGTCATGTGTGTTTCAAAGGTGGTAAGAGGTCATAATAGGTTTGGGATGGCACAATGTGATCCATAATGTCAAAATGGAAATGAGATGTCCCATTGGGTTTTTAATGTCACAGTGGTGATGAGGTCACAATGGTTTTATGATGTCACAGTTTGTAATTTCAGAATGATATATCTAATTTCAATTACTCATAATTCAATATGAGGATACCAGGTGATAGAAGAAGCTTCAGAGTATGAGGGCATACAATGTGAAACCCAATGGAACAGTGATTTCACAATGACAATGTGATGTCTCAACATCATGTTATAGTAATGTTTTGATGTCACTATTGGTGATGCCATACTGATGAGGAGGTTGCAATAGATTTGAGATGTCCCAAGGGGTTGGTGATGTCACAATGGCATGTGGGATCTCAATTGTCATTAACTCATCATGAGTATATGAGTTTGGGCAGGGATTCTGATGTTACCAAAGTATATGTAGTCAAAAAGGTGAAGAACAAACAGGTCTAAGATGTCACAAAGTTAACACAATGGTTATGATGTCCAGCGGTGTGATATCATGATGTTACACTGGATTTTAGATATCTCATGTCATATCTGAAATATGAGGTCGAACGCAGATTTTAAACTCACAAAAGGCCAAATATATCACAATGGCATGTCATAAAAGTTATGAGGACAGGAGAGGTATTTGATGTCACAGTGGGTTAGTGATGTAACAAAGGCAATGTGCTGTGACAAAGATATTTTGATGTGACAAAGGTTATGAGTTCACAATGGTTTCCTGATATCAACCCACATGGCACATTTGAAATAGAAATCCAAGAATAGGAATTCACAACATTACCTTGCTCATGTAACTCTAATCCGTCTGTACACTATACTTACAATAAAAAAATGCACAGAAGAAAAAAAAAGAAAAACATTGTATGGTGTCATTGAGATTTGGTGATGTAACAATGAGATGATGGTGTCATGATGACATCTTCTTCAGAGAAGTTTGTCTTTAAGTCATTATCTCACTTATTTATTGGGCAATTGTTTCTTTGAGCATTTGTTGTTGGGGGATTTAATTTTTTGAGTTCCAAGAATATTTTAGATATGAGACGCTAGTCCATTGTATGGCTAGTGAAGATCTCCTCCCAAACCGTGGGCTTTCTATTGATCTTGCTAGCTATGTCCTTTGCCATGCAGAAGCACTGCAACTTCATGCAATGACATTTGTCCAAACTTTCTTTGATTTGTTGTATTTCCGGGTCTCTATTAAGAAAATTTCAGCCTGCGCCAAGGAGACCTATGGTTTCTCCGATTCCATCCTGTACTGTTTTCCAAATGTCTGCTTTGACCCCGAGGCCTTTGATTCATTTGGAGTTGATTCTGGTGCAGGGTGATATATAAGGATCTAGCTTTAGTTTTCTACAAGTAGTTAATCAATTTTGCCAGCACCATTTACTGAAGAGGCTGTCTTTCTTCCATTCTATTTTTTTTGAGCTCCCTTATCAAAGATTAGATGGCTATAGGTCTGTAGGCTCATTTCTGGGTTTTCAATTCTGGGTTTTCAATTCTATTCCATTGGTCCTGAGTTCTGTTGTTGTGTCAGTACCAAACTGTTTTGATTACTATGGCTTTATAGTAGAGTATGAAATTTGGTATTGATATTCCTCCAGCAGTGTTCATTCCGTTGAGGAGCGTTTTTGCTATTCGGGGTCTTTTATTGTTCCATATGAATTTTTGGATTGCCTCTTCTATTTCCTTGAAGAATGAGGTTGGAATTTTGATATGTATCTCGTTGAATTTGTAGATATCCTTGGGAAGTATTGCCATTTTCATGATGTTGATCTTTCCATTCCAGGAGCATGGGATGTTTTCCCATTTTCTAAGTTATGTTTTGATTTCCTTTTTCCAGTTTTTTAAAATTTTCATCATAGAGGTAATTCGCTCCTTTGGTTAAGTTAATTCCTAGCTATTTTATTTTTTGTGGGGCTATTACAAATGGAGTTGCTTTTCTAATTTCAGCCACAGTTTTCTCATTGTTGGCATACAGAAAAGCCATTGATTTTGGGGGGTTAATTTTATACCCTGGTACTTTGCCAAAGTTTTGAATCAGCTTGAGTAATTTGGGAGTGGAGTCCATGGGATTCTTTAAATACATGATCATGTCATCTGCAAAGAAGGAGAGTTATATTTCTTCTTTCCTTATTTGTATCCCCTTTATGTCAGCATATTGCAGCATTATTTATCATAACTAGGATCTGGAACCAACCCATATGTCCCTCAGTAGATGAATGGATCAAGAAAATATGGTACATTTTACACAATGGAATTCTATTCCTTCATCAGAAAGAATGTCATGGCCCCATTTGTTAGGAAATGGAAAAACTTGGAAAAAAATATATTAAGTGAAGTAAGCCAAGCCCAAAAAAACATAGTCCCATGATTTCCCTTATTTGCAATATCAAGTATATGTATGAGACAAGCCAAAAAGGTCAGATAAGGTGATGTTAGGAAAATGAACCCTAAGATATGTATTTTAAATATTATTTTTCTTTCATGCATTTGTTTCTAATGCAATTATAAGACTATTCTTTGTTGCTTTGTATGTCCCTCCCCCACAGTATAACCCCTGCTTTCACTGTATTTGATGTCGGTATAATTTGTGGAGGGGAAGGGGAAAAACAAGTCGTTTAAATAAGGATACAGGTGGACCTGTTGCAACAATGAGAAATACAAGTTGTCATGTCGAAAACGAACTTTACAACTTGGGGTGCGAGTGTTGGGTGGGGGGAAGGGAGGATGAAGGAATGGGAAGGGTAAACAAAGGAGGAGGCTACAATGCATGATAAGAAATGTTCTCACTATCTTTCCCATGTAATTATAACCCCTCTGTACACTATTTTCACAATAAAAAAACCCACTCCCTAAGACCAAAGAGCAACACTCTCTATTGTTAATCTAAAGATAGCCTGGGTTCCCTTCACCTAAGGGAGGAAGGTTAATTATTGTTTGAAGAGGCTGAGAAAAGCCTGATCCTTTTGTAACTCTGACAAATGTTTCACGTTACCCCTCATTGGTGGCTGTGTCTGGAATGAATGAAGTGGTTTTGCAGTTCACTTATTTGTTGAGTCTGTAAATTCTGCCTCCTAATACTGTAGGCCTAGGTCTCTTCACATAGTCTGGCTTTTGAAACTGTTTTTTGCCTTCAAATACTGTTACACTGGAGTTCTTCCTGCTAACTGGGCTAGGGCTTAGAAGCTGAGAACTTCATGTGAACCCAGGATTGGTCAATGATGTTTCTTGCCTGCTTTTATAACTCAAGAACTCTAAGAACATTTATAGTGCAAGTCACTTCCCATTACCAAGGGAAATACAGGAAGCTCTTGAATATCTGACCTGTTAGCAATAGAAGTCAGAGTGACATAGACGTTTCAGCTCTGGCTGGCTTCATCCTGTGATCTTCAGACTTCTGCCTCCTGAGCTAAGGTGATGGGCATGAATACTGGTGCTCTGCTAGGTTCAGAACTGTAATAACATTGGCATTACAAGTCAACTGCTTATCACAAAGGGCTTGGGCATCATATTAGGCCTTTCAACATTGGACCTTTCAGACACAAGGTTATACTGCTAGAGTCTGAGATGCTATGCGTATGGATGGGCTACACTTGAACCTTGAGCTCTAACTGCAATTCTGGTGTACATGAACATTCATTTTTCCAGATAATGTTCTCCTAATTAACAAATAGGAAAAGTAATTTGCTTAACCCTCACTTTTTTTTCCAGTTTTGTGTCTCAAACTGAAACCTTGTCTCTGTTGCTGAGCCCTTCAGCTCAAGGCAAACACTACCACTTGACCCACAGCACCACATGTTGTCCTTTTGTGGTTCATTGGCGATAAGTGTCTAACAGGTTTTCCTTGCCTAGGCTGTCTTTGAATTGTGATCCTCAGATCTCAGCCTCCTGAGAAGCTAAGGTTCCTGTTGTGAGCCACAGGCATCTGGCCTGCTATTTTTGCCAGACCTGGGGCTTGAACTAAGGGCCTGGGTACTGTCTCTGAGCTCCTTTTTCTCAAGCCTAATGCTGTACCACTTGAGCCACTCCACAGCTTGTGGCTTTTTCTGAGTATGTGGCACAAAGGATTCAAACCTTACCATTCATGCATGATGAGCCAGCTCTCTACCACTAAGCCACATTTCTAGCCCCACCCTTACAATTTTGTCCCTCAACTTGCCTATCCCCAAGAAAAGGCATCTGAGTAAAAATCATCTAAAGAAATTCCTATAGGAAGGTTCTAAAGATAAAGAACACAAAGTTCATACTTGGGAGAGACCCTAAACATGTGAAGACTGTGACAAATGCTTCCATTTAATTATGTATCATGTTTCAACATTTAATCAAATATTAATGAAAAACGAGTCAATGTCCTAAATTATTGTGTATAAATTTGTAATAGATGTACAACATGTACTAAATATTATGTGTATAATAATACTAAATACAATAAACAATAAGTAATGAAATGTAAAAAATAAAATAAATACAAAATCAATAATAAAAATTATAATATGTAATAAACATACATATGTAAATATATATCATATATTACACATATATAGAAATATTTATTCCATTGCAGGGCCTTCATTTAGAAACTGGCAACTCTAGACTGAATTTCTTTTCCTCAAGGAAAGTGAGCTTTGCCTTCACCAATGATGCAAAAGAATTACCTGGATGGTGAGATCAAATCCCAGCAATGATGGAAATACTGGCCCCAGTTCCAAGACAGTTACTTAATTTTTTTAATGGAAGTAGTTTTGTTTAATCAGTTACATATTGAACATTTAAAAAAAGCAGTGTAGAATTTTGTACATCTATCAGACACCTTTCTCTTAACCCCAAAATGCTTGTCTGAGCGTAACTTTTTTTTCATTTTTCATTGTAAAAATGTTGTACAGAGGGGTTACAGTTTTAAATGAGCATGGCAATGAGTACATTTCCTATTGAGCATTGTTACTTCCTCCTTTGTTTTTCCCCTACCATCCCTTCCCTCTCTACCTCCCCAACTCCTCCCTCCCACGCCCCCACCCCAAGTTGTAAAGTTCATTTTCAACTTACTGTCTTGTACATCTCATCGGTAAAATGGGTCAACCTGTATCCTTATTCAGCATTTTGTTATTTCCCTTCCCCTCCCCAAATTAGAAAAATGTATATACATGGAAATTCAAAACAACGGAGCTTTATTTATTTTTTGATTTATTTAAATAATTAACCAACATTTTTACTTATTCTGTATTTTGCCAACATGGAGCTTCAACTCAGGTCATGACAACTCTGCCACAGCTTCAGTCACCCTAGGGTGGGGCACCCTCGGACCCATAGCCAATCTAGGGATCCTAGGCCCAGAGGGCTTTCAGGAAGAAAAAAAAGTAGCCCAGCACAAAAAGTGGCAAGCTGCAGAGGGCTGAGGGTTTTCTATTTTTTTCTTTGCACAGTGGCCATCCTGTGTCTGAATAACATGGCTGCAAAGTGGACCTGACCTGCCATATCTGAAGGCTGGCGTGCTATCAGGGAATCCATAGGCCAACCTGTGAACCGGGTTCAAATCCCAGTACTGACACCTACCAATGGCAGGAGATCACAAGAGGCTCCTTCCTATGCATAGGAATACCAATTGAAAGACTAGTTCATGTTTCGGTCTAGTCTAAAATTGGATGCAATAATCCTAGGGCGCTGATTGATCTTAATTAATAGGTTATTATGCATGAAAAGAATAATATTCCTTCAATGGCGGTATAATAAATGCCTAAGAGTTGGTAGGAATGTCTTAGGTGTCATTCAATCATAGATAGATGGCTCTGGCACTCCTTACTAATATATGTGTATTTGTATACCACTCTCTGCCTATCCATGTATCACTGTTTTGGCCAAATCTGGAGCTGGATCTCAGCATCTGGGAACCACCTGACAGCTTCATTGCCTAGAGGCTGCAATGCTCACACTCTTCCATTCATGAATTGGGCTTGCTAAACGCTGAGTTCACATCTCAGCACTGCCAAAAATTTAATGTTGGAGTAAGAAGCCAAGTGTGACACATGTTTTCCTTTTCTGTGAGAGTCCTGGGTGTCAGGCATGATAGAGAACAAATTTACAAATCTGGATGCTGTGATAGGATGTAAACAATGTAATAAATGGTAGAGGGGTCATCAGAGTCAATGAAATAAATGGTAAATAAATTAATAAAACAAGAAATAATATGAATAACCACACCCAACAAAATATGGTCTGAGTAGCTGTATGGAAGTATAAATCATATCTTTAAAATGGATATAAAGAGTATGTTTTCCAGCCCTGAGGCTTGAATTCAGGCCTAGGGAACAGGTCTGACTTTTGTCTTCAAGCATGTTCAGATTTCCTTCCGTCATGGTGCTGCATATTTACCCAGACAGCGAGTTCAAATCCCAGGCCTGGCAGAAAAAAAATGTCATGAATTGCAAACCAGGGAGCTAATTTTTTTTTTAATTGAGGGCTATTGGAGAAGCCATAGTCCCACACAGCAACATAGGCCTACAGTTCGAATACAGTCATGCCACTTCCAGATAGTGGGAGATCCTATGAAATTCGTTCCCATCCACAGGAATAATGATGGAATATTATCAATGTCACAGTTGAATGACATACTCATGAATGATACTTGTACACAATTAGACTTCATGATTTCAGTCAGCTGATTGATTTTATTCAATATCTTATGAAACATTAAAAGAATATTATTTCTCACAGGGACGCAATAATTTCAGGACACTGATTTACTTAATACTTTATTAAACATAAAAATAATAACATTCATTTATTTATTTTTGTGGATCCTGGGGCCTGAACTCTGGGCCTGGGTGCTCTTCAGCTCAAGGCTAGTGCCCTATCCCATGGTTTCCCTTATTTGCAATAACTAGTATATGTCTAAGTAAAGCAGAAAAGGTCAGATAAAGTGATATTAGGGAAATGAACCCTAAGATATGTACTCAAATGTTTTTTTTTCTTTCATGCAATTGTTTCTAACACATTTATAAGTTTGTTTCTTTGTATGTCCCTCCCCCACAGTATAACCGCTGCTTTCACTGTACTTGATATCAGTATAATTTGTGGAGGGGAAGGAGAAAAAAATCGTTTAAATAGGAATACAGGTGGACCCATTGCAACAAAGAGATATACAAGTCGTGATGTCAAAAACGAAATTTACAACTTTGGTGTAAGGGGTGGTATGAGGGAGCAGGGAGGATTGGGTGGGGGTGCAGAGGGGAGGATGGGAAGGGATGGGAAGTGGAAACAAAGGAGGAAGCTACAATGCTTGATAAAAAATGTACTCATTATCTTGCCCATGTAATTGTAACCCTCTGTACATTATTTTCACAATTAAAAAATATATTAATTACATGAAGGCATAATAAATACCCAAGAAATGATAGGAATGTAGTATATATAAGTGAACAATGGATATACATCTCTGACACTCTGTAAAGTTATATGTATTTATTAGTGTACTACAATCTGTGTGTCAATCTGTTCTTATTTTGTCAATCCCTGGTGCTCGATCTCAGATCCTGGGAACTATCAGCTCAATTTGTTCCAGGATGGCATGCTGACACACACGCATTCATGAATTTGGCCCTGTAGGCCTTGAGTTCAGATGCCATCATGCCCAAACAATGAATCATGCAGTAAGAAACTGATGGTGACACGTTTTCCTTTTCTATGAAAGTCCTGGGTGTCAGGTATAATTGGAATACATATGGAGATCTATATCCTATTTAATCAATGTAACCAATGTTCTATGTGCCATATTAGTCAATAAAATAAACAGTCAATACATATTGGGTCTTTGTTTGCACCCGAAAGATGGATGGGGCCCAAGGAAATGTAAGTGCGCCACTCACCCATTCCCCAGTCTCCCTTAGCTCAGGAGACATTCAGACACAGTGGGGAGTCAAGTCAAGCAAGAACTCGTTTATTACCACAAAGCAAGCACCTTTTAAAGGGAAAAATTGTGAGGTATGGAAGGGGAGGGAAAGGAACTAATCAATCACTGTAAAGGTCACACCCTATCATGCACCTAAGTTTTATCCAATCAGATTATAAGGTAAACAATTGGGTTGTGCCCACTCAACTTCCTCTCAGCACCATCATTGCTGCCCATGTGCCCCACAAATACATGAATAAAACAAAAATAAAATTAATAACTACACTGAATGCAATATGGAGTCAACCTATGTGTGTAAATATAAATCATATATTTAAAATGTACACAAATAGGATGTATTCTAGTACTGGGGATAGATTTCAGACGTAAGGAACAGACATGAATTTCTTGGCTTCAAGAAGGCTAGCTTCCCCTTCCCACACAGTGCAACAGTGTTACCCAGACCATGAGTTCCAATCCCAGTCCTAGCAGAAAAAATGGCACCTTTATACTATGTGACGCCCAATTCTTAGGTATTTCATTGTGCCTCCATTTAATGAACGTGATTGTTTAAATGCTTCATGAAATATTGAATAAATCGATTAGTGTCCTATAATGTAATTGTGTATAATTTTATCGTACAATTATTGAAGAGCTGCCCAATCAATCATAACATACATCATGTTCCATTGGTATTCATATAGATAGGAATGTGTTTCTAAGGATCTCTTTCCATTTGGAGTTGGCAGGACCAGGATTCGTACTGTGGGCTCCAGCTCCCACCATTTTAACTCAAGGATAGGGAACTCACTGGTCTGTCCAAGAATTCCAAGACCAATGATTAGGCAGGCACCAGTGGCTCTCAGCTGTCCTTATTGATGTTTACAAGGCTGTGATAGGAGGATCATAGTCAAATTCACACTAGGCAGGAAAGCCCTTCAGATCCCTGACCAACTTCAGTGCCAACAAAGCCAGAAGTAGAACTGTGTAACTCCAGTGGTAGAAGGATAGCACTGATTAAAAGCAGCTCACAACACACACACACACACACACACACACACGCACACACACACACACACACACACACACACACACACACACATACACACATTCACACACACTACAGTCTAATCATCAATCTGTTTATATATTGGCCATTCCTAGGGCTTGATCTCAGGTCCTCAAATTTACCCGCCAACTTCTCTTGCATCAGACTGGTGTTCTAACATTTACCCACTCATGAAGTGGGCCTGCTAGGCACTGAGTTCAATTCACACAACTGCCAAAAACTTAATCCTGGTGGAAAGCCAGTTGTACCACTGGGTTTCTTTATTGGTGAAATTCCTGGGACTCCGGAATGATGTAGAATGCATAGGCAAATCTATGTCTTATGTAATAGGATACAAAAAATATTATATGTGTAATCATATTCACTAAAATATATAAGAAACAAAACACAAAATAAAATGAATACACTAACTGCAATATGCAGTAAAAATATGTAGGTCAATAAAATTCATATAATTAAAATATATACGAATATTATTTTTTCAAGTGCTAGGACTTGAATTCAGGCCCTAGAAACAGGCCTGAATTTCTTGTCTTCCATAATGGTGATCTTCCCCATCCCCCACAGTGCTGCAGATTTACCCAGACCCTGAGTTCAAATTCCAGGCCTGGCAGAAAAAATTGCATGAATTCCAAGCCAAGGAGCCTAATAATTTTTAAAATATTTTTAATGTATGTATGTATGTATGTATGTATGTATGTATGTATGTATGTATGTAGGTAGGTAGGTAGGTAGGTAGGTAGGTAGGTAAGTAGGTAGGTAGGTAGGTAGGTAGATAGGTATTTTTCTTTCATCATGCAGAGGGCTTGAACTCAGCTCATGGCAATTCTGCTTCAGCTTTGATCACTCTAGGCTGGGGTGCAGCCACTGGACCCACAGCCAAACCTGGGTTCCTGGGACCCAAAGACTGACAAGAAAAAAAATAATTAATGCAACACAGGAAAATAAAACTGGCAACTTGCCAATGGCTACCGGTTTTACATTTGTTTTCTTTACTAGGTGACCATCCTATGTCTGAATGACCCGGTTGAAGAATGTTGGTAACTTGGCATTGCTGAAGGCTGGCAGGCTCTCAGGGAAGCCATAGGCCAACATGGCAATATAGGCCCTGTGTTTGAAGCCGGGTCCTGACCCCTACCAATGGAAGGAGATCATAAGTGTCTCGTTCCTACTCATACGAATACCAATGGAAGATTATGAATGGCAAGGTTGAATTAGTTGTTTCTGAATACTACTATATAAATAGAGTGATTTTAGAAGGCCAATGGATTTTAATGAATATTTTTGACACATTCAAAGAATATTATTA
Organism: Dipodomys merriami; assembly: GCF_024711535.1. Lineage (NCBI taxonomy): Eukaryota > Metazoa > Chordata > Mammalia > Rodentia > Heteromyidae > Dipodomys > Dipodomys merriami. The sequence continues at coordinate 10,318 of NW_027202584.1, read as the reverse complement.
ATTACATGGACAAAATTGTTTCAGGACAGTGGTTGATTTAATCAATAATTAAGGATGAAAACAATACTATTAATTACATGGAGGTATACTAAATACCCAGGAATTGATAGGAATGTAGCCTATCTAACTGAATAATGTATAGACATCTCTGGCACTCTATAAAAATCAATAATTATTTTTGTACTACCATCTGCATGTCAATCTGTTCTAATTTTGTCAACTCCTAGAGCTGGATCTCAAGTTCTGGAAATGCTTGTCAGCTCAATATGTCTCAGGCTGCCATGCTGACACTAATCCATTCATGAATTGGGCCTTGTAGGCTGTGACTTCAGATGCCAGCACTCACAAAAATTGAATCGTGCAGTAAGAAGCCCAAGGCGACACATGTTTTCCTTTTCTGTGAAAGTCCTGGGAATCAGGTGGGAAGTTTCATACATAGGCAAATCTATATCCTATGTAATAACTTTACTAAATATTTCATGTGTAATAACAGTCAATAAATGGTAAATAAATGAATAAAACAAAAAATAAAATGAATAAGTACACTAAGCACAATATGGGGTCAACATACGGGGTTCGATTTCAGGGCCTGGGAAGTGCTTGGCAACTGAATTGGCTAGAGGCTGCTGTGCTGACAGTCAGTCATTCATGAATCGAGCTTTCTAGGCCCTGTGTTAGATCCCACCACTGCCAAAAAATGTAATCTTGGAGTGAGAAGCCGAGCGTGACACCTGTTTTCTTTTTCTTTGAAAGTGCTCGGTGACAGGTAGGATGTATAATTCAGATGCAAATCTATATGTTATGTAATAGGATGTCATAAATGTAAAAAATGTCATAGGTGAAAGAGTTGTCTCTACAATAAATGAAAAACAGATTGAATTAGTAGTGAATCATTCTAGGATAAAATTAGAAATAAAAACTATAAGATGTGGATTAAGTTTAATATTTTATTAAGTATTACCAGAATAAAAATGTCATGGAAACATAAATACCAAATAATTGGTAGTAACACATGATGCATAATTTAATAATGTATAGACATCTGTCTCATTCTCTAAAATATGAAATTATGCGTATGGATGTATATAAATATGTGATAAACAATAATAGGCTATTGAGTAATTTAGTTAATGCTTTATTAATTGTTAACTGGGACACATCATTTAATGGAGACATAATTTAATAAGTAATAATTTGTAGTTATATCTATAAAATAATAATATACAGACATCTTTCTGTGTATATAATGCTTATATATATCAATCTCTATCTATTTATACCTCGTTCACTCCTGGGGCTCGGTGGTTAAGTGCTCACCTAGTGAGCATGAACCCAGGGTTCGATTCTTCAGTGCCACATAAACAGAAAACCAAGAAGTTCTGCTGACTTTCAATCGATTTCTACCCTTGGGCACAAATGTTTAGGGACAGTGTCAAAGCCCTTACTCAAGCCCCAGGACTGCTGCCAAAAAAGAGGTACTACGTTCTAACTGCAACTATATAAGGACAGTACTTCAAATACCACATGACAGAACAAGCTAGGAGTCTGGTGCTGACAGCTGCCACCTAACCTGACTTAGCCAGATATAAACTGCTGCAACCCAGCTCCATGGGTACCGCCATCATCCTGGCTTACCCTGGCATACTCCCGATATCCTGGCCACTCTGGGGCTTTAAAACCTGGCGTGAAGTCTGATAGACTCTTTGAAATATGGCTCAAAGTGGTAGAGTTCTAGCCTTGTGCAAATGTTATCAGAACAATAATATCCCCAAACATTAAGCTCAAGCTCCATGACTAACCCCCCCCCCACAAAATAAAACATCCCACTAAACACTTAGGTGTGAACTTTTATGGTTTGTGAAATATTCCTCAAAGAATGGTGATATTGATTAGAGCACCCTAAGTCTAATGACAGCTTGTGGAACAGAGCTATGTGCTGAGTCCTCCATAAAGTACTCTGTGCTGAGTCCTGCACATGGTGCTATGTGCCTAGTCCTTCACAAGGTGCAGTGTACTGAGTCCTGCATTGGTGCTGGGTTCTGAGTCTTTCACAGGATACTGTGTGCTGAGTCATGCAAAGAGTGCCATGTGCTGTGTCCTTCACCAGGTGCATTATTTCATTGGATCCTTGTAAGATCTCCCCACTGAGATGATTATGCAGACAAGATTATTGAGGCTCATATATGTCTCCATGGGAAGGAGAAAATTATGTATTACTGAAGACTAGTGAGTTGTCCACTACAGACAATTGTTTGTTTTTTTTTTTGTCGGTCATGAATCTTGAAATAGGGGCCTAAGCTCTGACCCTTACCTCTTGGGCTCATGACTAGCATTCCACCACGTGGAGCCATGGACCCTCTTGCAGCAAAGGCCACAGCTTAGGGGTCTATAGCTGAGGTCTCTCATCCTGCCTTCTCAGGAAGCTGAGATCTGAGGATCTGGGTACCAAATTATCCCAGACACAAAAGGTCCCATTAGCCTATTATCTCCAATTCACTACTAAGAAACCTGAAGTGGAAGCTAGGTGCTTGTCACTCATGCGTGTCATCCTAGCTACTAAGGAGGATGAGATCTGAGGATAATAGTTCAAAGCCAGCCTGGACAGGAAAGTCCTTGAGACACTTAGCTCCAATGGACCACCAGAAAAGCTGAAGTGGCTTTTGGCTCAAGTGGTAGAGCACAAGACCTGAGCTGAAGAGCTCAAGAACAGCACCCAGGCCCAGACATCAACTCCTACAATAATAAAAAAGAAAGAAACAAACTAACAAACCTGAAGTATAGGGCTGAACAAACCTGAAGTATGGGTCAATAATGTTTCTTTCTTGCTTCTATAGCTCAAGAACCCTAAGAGCATTTAGAGTGCAAGTACTTCTCATCACCAAGGGAAACACAGAAGGATCTTGAACATCTGACCTTTCAGAAGTGGAAGTCAGAGTGTCATAGACTTTTCTGCCCTGGCTGGCTTCACCCTGTGATCCTCAGACCTCAGCCTCCTGAGCTAGGATGACGGGTCTGAACTACTGGTGTTCTGCTAGGTTTAGAACTGTGATGACCTTGACAATACAAGCCAACTGATTATCACAAAGGGCTTGGGGAGCATATTAAGCCTTTCAACATTGGACCTTTAAGAACCCTGTAGGGCACAAGATTACAATGATAGAGACTGAGAGGCAGGGCATGTGGATGTGTTACACTTGAACCTTAGCTCTGACTCCAATTTTGGTATATATCAGTGTTCATTTTCCAAAGGATGTTCTCATAATTAGCAAATAGGAAAAGTACCTTGATTCACCCTCACTTTTTTTTCCCAATTGTGTGTCTTGAACTCAAGTTTGGGCACTGTCCTTTAGACCCGCAGGTCAAGGCGAACACTCAGCCACTTGAGCCACAGTGCCACATGGGGTCTTTTCATGGTCCACTGGAGATAAGGGTCTAACAGGCTTTCCTTGATTTGCTGTCTTTGAACTGTGGTCTTCAGGTCTCAGCCTCCTGAGAAGCTAGAGTTCCATGTGTGAGCCACTGACATTTTTTTCTATTGTTTTTGGCAGTCCTTGGGATTGATCTTAAGGCCTGGGTACTGTCTCTGAGTTCCTTTTCCTCAAGGTTAGCCACTTAGGCTACTCCACAGCTTCTGGCTTTTTCTGAGTATGTGGCACTGAGGATTAAAACCTGGCATTCATGCATGCTAAGCGAGCTCTTTACCACTAAGCCACATTTCTAGCCCCACTCTTACAATTGTATCCCTCACTTGCTTATCCTCAGGAAAAGGTTTCTGACTATAAATCGTTTAAAGAAATCCCAATAGGAAGATGTCCAAAGATTGTACAAAGCTCATACTTGGGATAAACTCTAAACATGTGGAGACTGTGACAAATGCTTCCATTTAATTATATATTATGTTTCAACACTTAATAAAATATTAATAAAAATGAGTCAATATCCTAAAGTATTGTGTAGAATTTTATTATAGATGTGCAAATTGTAATAAATATTATGTGTATAGTAATACTAAATACAATAATTAATCAATAAATGAATAAAAGAAAAACAAAATACAAAATCAATAATAAAAATAATAATGTGAAATTAACTTACATATTTAAGTGTATATCATATATTAAACATGTATAGAAACATTTTTTCCATTGCAGAGCCTTCATTCAGGCCCTGGGAACTCTAGCCTGAATTTCTTTTCCTCAAGGACGGTGAGCTTCGCCTTCACCCACGGTATAAAAGACTTACCTGGACAGTGATCCCAAATCCTAACAATGGCAGAAATACTGGCCCCAGTTCCAAGAGAGTGACTTCTTTTTTTTAATGGATGCAGATATGTTTACTCAGTTCCATACTGAACATTTAAAAAAAAGCAGTGTGGAATTTGTACAACTATTCAAACATCCTTCCTTACCTCTAAAGTGCTTCTCTGAGAAAGACATTGTTTCTCTTTCTTTGTACTTTTTTATTGCAAAAATGTTTTACAGAGGGGTTACAGTTACAGGAGCAAGGTAATGAGTACATTTCCTATTGAGCATTGTTGACTCCTTCTTTGTTTTCCCCCTACCATCCCTTCCCTCCCATCTCCACAACTACTTCACCCTGCCGAGGTCAGTGACTTAGTTTTTCTTTTGTGGTTGGCATGGGGTTTGAACTCAAGTAGTGGCAACTTTCCCTCACATTGCTACAAATTTACCAACACCCTGAGTTCAAATCCCAAGCTAGAAAAGAAAACTGGCAGAAATTCCAAACCAGGGAGTTTTATTTTTTATTTAGTTAAATAATTAATATTTTTATTTTTATTTTTTTTAGCCATCCATGACACTTGAACTCAGGTCGTGTAAACACTTCCTCAGCTTGGATCTCCCTAGGCTGGGGTGCAGTCTCCAGATGCATAGCCGATCCTGAGATCCTAGGCCAGAGGGCTTGCAGGAAGAAAAAAAAAGCTGGAAAGCACTAAAAGTGGTGAGCTGCCGAGGGCTGGCATTTTATGATTTTTTGGGGGCATGGTGACCATCCTGGGTCTGAATGATATGGCTGCAAAGTAGACCTGACCTACCACTTCTGATTCTGATGAGCTATCAGTGAAGCCAGCCAGAAGGCTTGCAGGAAGAAAAAAAAAGCTGGAAAGCACTAAAAGTGGTGAGCTGCCGAGGGCTGGCATTTTATGATTTTTTGGGGGCATGGTGACCATCCTGGGTCTGAATGATATGGCTGCAAAGTAGACCTGACCTACCACTTCTGATTCTGATGAGCTATCAGTGAAGCCATAGGCCAATCTGTCAACATAAGTCCTGGGTTCAAATCCCAGTCCTGACACCAATGGCAGGAGATCACAAGAGACTCATTCCTATGCATGGGAATACCAATTGAATGAGTAGTTCATGCTTTCATCTAGTCTAAAATTGGATGAAATAGTCCTAGAATGCTGATTGATCTTACCGTATAGTTTATTAAGCATGAAAAGAATAATATTCCTTCAATGGTGGTATAATAAATACCTCAGAGTTGGAAGGAATGTAGTAGGTGTCATTCAATCATAGATAGACGGCTCTGGCACTCTTTAACAATATATAATTATTTGTATACCACCGTCTGCCTATCCATGTATCGCTGTTTTGGCCAAACATGGGGGTCAATCTCAGTACCTGGGAACCACTTGACAGCTTCATTGGCTAGAGCTCCCATGCTCAAACTCACCCATTCATGAATTGGGCCTGCTAGGCACTGAGTTCAGATTCTCACATTGCCAGGCATGATGGAGAACACATCTAAAATCTAGATTCTATGTGATAGGATGTAAACAATGTAATAAATTGTAGAGGTGTCATGAGTCAATTAAATAAATGGTAAATAAATGAATAAAATGAGAAATAAAATTTATAAACGCACCAAACACAATATGGACTGAACATCTGAACGGAAGTATAAATCCTATCATTAATATATATATATATATATATGTACATATATATATAAGAAGTATTATATATATATATATATATATATATATATATATATATATATATATGAAGTATCTTTTCCAGGAATAAATTTTGAATTCAGTCCCCCTAGGAGGAAGGAATGGCGGGAGATCCTGAGATACTCGTTTCTGGACCTAGGAAGAGCCACGACATGCGACTGATCTCATCCTTGAATGAGTAGCTCGTGCATGATGTGAGTAGGAAATGATACATAAGACTCATGGGGTATAGATTATTTGTAAAGAAGAGGTGATGAAGCATGACAATAATCATCATATACATGAAATAGATGCTTAAGAAAAGATCCAAATATAGGTACTCACAGATTGGATTCTATCACAGGTCACCACAATCCTACTCTATACAAATATGTGCTTATTTGCATACTACCTTCAGCAAATGTATAGATGACTATTGTGCTCTCTACTCTCCCCCAAGGGGGGCTCAAACTCAGGTACTGGGAATGCCTAGCTCCTTTGTCACTCACAGGCTGGGGTGCTCATGTGGACCCATTCACCAATTGTGCCTGCTAGGCCCTGAGTTCAGATCCCAGACCTGCCAATAGATTCATCTTGATGTCAGAAGCCAATTGTTGCATCTATTTTCCTTTCCTGTGCAAGTATTGGGTGTCAGCTAGGATGCAGAATGATGGGCCACCCTGTGGTCCTGAGAATAAGTTGTTATCCATGTCAGCCCAGTTATATATGTCATCATATACATAGGAAAATACACAATACATCTATGAATAGCTTACAAAATAAACACAATAAGTACACTCAATGCACGATGCAGTCCACACATGGATGTGAGTATACATCCCATGTTTCAATGATGCATTGAGAACTACTTTTGCCTCCTTGTGTCTTTATCTCAGTTGCTGGGATGAGCCCATCTCCTTAGTGGATCACAGTCTGGTGTGATCACATGGACCGATTGGGCAGTTGGGCCTCCTAGGCCCCAAGTTCAAATCCCAACACTGCTAAAAATTCACCCTGATGTGAGAAGCCAGTCATTGCAACTGTTTTCTATTGCTGTGCAAATTCTGGGTCTCAGCCAGAATGACTACAGCAAACGCAAGATGCAGCCCACCCATGTTTGGAAATATAGATCCTTTGTTTAATTATGAACTTATGACTATATTGGCCTCCCAACAGGGCTCAATCTCAGGTCTCAGGAATGGCCTGGCTCCTTAGAGGCTCACAGGCTGCTGTGCTTAACATGACCCATTCACCAATTGGGCCTGATAGGCCTTGAGTTCAAATTCCAGCACTGCCAAAAGATTCATTCTGATGTGAGAAAACAAAGGTTGCATATGTTTTCCTGTTCTGTGAATATCCTGGGTCTCATCAATGATGGAGAATGCTATATAAGCAAATCTATAGCCATGAGAATAGGTTGTCATCCATGTCAGCACAGTTATATCTGTCACCATATTCAATAAAATGCACAAACATCCATGAATAAGACACAAAATAAAAATAATTACACTGAATGCAAGATGCATACCACTCCTGTAGGTAAAGAGAGATCCAATGTTTACAAAAGGTGGACTTGTGATTTTGTGCTGGGGCTTCAAATCAGACCCTAGACCAGGCCTGAAATTCTAGTCTTCAAGGATGGTGAGCTTCCCCTTCCCCCCAGTGCAACAGAGATACCCAGACCTGAATTCAAATCCCAGCACTGACAAAAAATTCATCCTGATGTTAGAAGCCAGTTGTTGCACATGTTTTCCTCTCCTGTGAAAGTCCTGAGTCTCAACCAAGAAGGGGAATTCATAGGCAACCCTATAACCATAGGAACAGGTTGTCATCCATGTCAGCAAAGTTATACCTATCACCATATTAAGTGAAATAAACAATACCTCCATGTAATAGAGACAAAATAAAGAGAAGTCCACTAAACACAAGATGCCATTGACACATGAATATCAATATAGATTGTATGTTTAAATTATGAATTTATGACAATAGTGGACCACCTTGGGGATCAATGTCAGATCATGGGAATGGCCTAGATCCTTAGTTCACAGGTTAGTGTGTTCACCTTGACTTATTGGACAATTGGTCCTACAAGGCCCTGAGTTCAGATCCCAGTACTACAAACAAGTGGGTTGTAGAGTAAGAAGCCAAATGTGAAACTTGTTTTCCTTTTCTCTGAATATCCTGGGTGATCCTAGGAATCTTGGCATGGCGGAGAACATTTCTACAAATCTAGATGCTTTGTGATAGGATGTCATCAATGTAATAAACAGAATGGGTTTCATCATCATAGTACAATCAATGGTAAATAAATGAATAAAAGACAAATTTCAAGGAACAACCACACCAAACATGTATGTACTGAACACCTATAGGTAAGTATAAATCCTATCTTTACAATATATATAAATAGTATGTTTCCTGGGCTGGAGCTTGAATTCAGGACTAGTGAACAGGCCTGACTTTCTTACCTTCAAGTGCAGTGATCTTCCCCTTCATCCACATTGCTGCAGATTTACCCAGATCCTGAGTTCAAATCCAAAGCCTGTAAGAATAAACTGTGTGAACTGCAAGTCAGGGAGCTAATTTTTTTTTTTACTTTTCTCAGTACAGGGCTTGAAGTCAGGTTGTGGCAACTCTGCCTCAGCTTCGATCACCCTAGGCCGGAGTGCAGCCACTAGATCTACAGCTGTTTCTGGGATCCTAGACCCCAGGTCTTGCAGGGAAAGAAATTCACAGAAACAATGTGGCCTTTTTATGTTTTCTTCCTTTGCTCGGTGACCCTCATGGGTCTGAATGACACTGTTGCAAAGGGTACTTCACCTTGCAATGCTGAAGGCTAGCAATCTATCTGGGAAGCCATAGGCCCACATGGCAACATAGGCCCTGATTTTGAATCCCCCTCCTAACACTTGAAAATGGTTCTCATCCATAGGAAGAACAATGGAATATTATCAATGTCAAGGTTCAATGAGTTGATCATGAATGATGCTCCTATAAAATTAGACAGTAACATTTCAGGAAGCTAACTGATTTTATTTAATATTAATGAAGCATAAAAAGAATATTATTACTTACAGGAACACAATAATTTCAGGACACTGATTTCATTAATAGTATAAGGATGAAAATAATAACATTAATTACATGAATGCATGATTAATACCCAGGAATTGGTAGGAATGTAGTTTACATAACTGAATAATGTATAGACATCTCTGATACTCTGTAAAAACACATATTTATTAGCATACTTCCATATACATGTCAATCTGTTCTTATTTTGTTAACCCCTGGGGCTTGAGCTCAGGTCAAAGAAACAGCCTGTCAGCTCAATTTGCCCCATGATGTCGTGCTGACACTCACCAATTCATGAATTGGGCCTTGTAGGCTTGTAGGCTGTGAGTTCAGATGCCAGCACTCCCCAAAAATGAATGGTGGAGTAAGAAGTTGATGGTGACACATTTTTTTCTGTGAAAGTCCTGGGTGTCAGGTATGAAGTGGAATATATATGCAGACCTCTATCTTATGTAATCAATGTAATCAACGTTTTATGTACCATAATAGTCAAAATAAATGGTCAATATATGAATAAAACAAAAAATAAAATAACTACACTGAATGCAATATGGAGTTAACATATGTATATAAATTTAAACCATATATGTTAATTGTACATGAATAGGATGTTTTCTAGTGGTGGGGATCTATTTTAGGCCTAAGGAATAGACATGAATTTCTTGACTTCTAGGAGGCCAGTTTCCCCTTCCCACACAGTGCAACAGAGTTACCAAGACCACGGGTACCAATCCCAGTCTTGGCAGAAAAATGGCACCTTTATAGTATGTAATAGTATAGTAATTCTAAGATATTTCATTATACCTCCATTTTAATGTGATTGTTTAAATGCCTCATAAAATATTAACTAACATCCATCAGTGTCCTATAACATAATTGTGTATAATTTTATCCTAGAATCATTCAAGAACTGCTCTTTCAATCATGACATACATCATATTCCATTGGTAATCATATGGACAGGAATAAGTTTCTTAGGATCTCTTTCCATTTGGAGGTGGCAGGACCAAGATTCCAACTGTGGGCTACAATTCCCACCACTTAAACCCGAGGATAGGGAACTCACCAGTCTGTCCAAGAACATCAACAAAACCAATGATTAGGCAGGTAACAGTGGCTCTTAGCAGCCCTCCTTGATATTTACAAGGCTGTGATGGGAAGATCATGGTCGAAGTCACCCTAGGCAAGAAAGTCCAACTTCAGTGCCAACAAAGCCAGAATCCCTGTGGCTCTAGTGTGGAAGGCCATCCTTGATCAAAAGCAGCTTACAGACTGTGCTCAGAT